>NC_036848.1:3801376-3851249 GCF_002910315.2 Salvelinus sp. IW2-2015
CTCTGTGGCAACCCAGCCACCCATCCTCCCTCTCTCTCTGTGGCAACCCAGCCACCACTCCTCCCTCTCTCTCTGTGGCAACCAGCCACCACCTCCTCTCTCTCTCTTGTGGCATCCCAGCCACCACCTCCTCTCTCTCTCTGTGGCATCCCAGCCACCACCACCTCCCTCTCTCTCTGTGGCAACACAGCCACCACATCCTCCCTCTTCTCTGTGGCAGCCCAGCACCACCTCTCCCGTCTCTCTCCTGTGGCAACCCAGCCACCACCTCCTCCCTCTCTCTCTATGGCAACCCAGGCCACCACCTCCTCCCTCTCTCTCGTGTGCAACCCAGCCACCACCTCCTCTCTCTCTCTGTGGCATCCCAGCCACCACCACCTCCCTCTCTCTCTGTGGCAACCCAGCCACCACCTCCTCTCTCTCTCTGTGGCAACCCAGCCACCACATCCTCCCTCTTCTCTCTGTTGCAACCCAGCCACCACCTCCTCCCTCTCTCTCTGTGGCAACCCAGCCACCACCTCCTCCCTCTCTCTTGTGGCAACCCAGCCACCACCTCCTCTCTCTCTCTGTGGCATCCAGCCACCACCTCCTCTCTCTCTCTGTGGCATCCCAGCCACCACCACCTCCCTCTCCTCTTGTGGCAGCACAGCCACCACCTCCTCCCGCTCTTTCAAATTAGGCAGATTACACACCTGCCAGTAACTCAATGGGATCTGATCTGAGTGAAGGATGGGCCTGAGAGACACTGAGTGAACTCTGACCCCTATAAGAGGACATAGCTGACAGAAGCATGATGGGTGGAGAATTGAAGAAGAAGGGCTGAATTCACTTTTTCTGCTGTGTGGAGTGATTTTCTTGGAATTATTTGTGCGTACCCACAGAGAAACAGACAGTTGCTTAGACTCGTGCATAAAGCTTTATGTAAATAAAGAAGCAACAACTCAGGAGTTAATTTAGCATGTTTAGTTGAACTTACATAGTTCCACTTTTCTTTCGTTTGGATTTTCCTCTCTCCCTCTTCCTGCCTTTCCTCAGAGGCTTTGCAGGCCTGTTAGTCAGAGACATACATCTGTGTCAAACAATTTATCACAATARCAGATCAAAATCTAAATAGATACATTATAGACTGAGTTAAATGCCTCTAATTCCATTATTTGTGGKATTCCCTTAAAGTCCAACAGCCTTATTAGAAAATAAAATGTCTGCCTCCGTCTCCCTTTCAAGCTTTCACTCTTGGGCCAGTAACTGAAAGGTTGCTAGATCGAATCMCCGAGCTGAAAAGGTCAAATTCTGTTGTTCTGCCCCTGAACAAGGCAGTTAACCCACTGTTCCTAGGCTGTCATTGTAAAATAAGAATTTGTTCTTAACTGACTTGCCTAGTTAAATAAAGGTTAAATAATAAATAAATAAAAACCTATTTTTACTCTCTCTCTTTCTCTCTATCCCTCTGTTTTCACTCTTTCCCTAACATTCCCTCTCTGTGGGCCTTGACCTCTGTCCAGCTCTGTTGGTCTAAGGCTAGCTAGTCACTCTGCCACTAGGTCAGGGGTGGGCTGGGGCTTCCAAACATGTAGCCTTCTCTGTATGGTCAAAAGCCTTGCCTTAGCGTCTTCTCAGAAATACTATAAAATAACATGGTGTAATAATAATAATGTTGTATAGAAATAGAAACTTCGATCTGCTTTGGTAATTGCTCTCAGAGCACTCACTCAGCACAAAGGGTAAGATATCTCTATGGAGACAGTGGCATGTGAACTGTCCCATGGGATATTAGGCTAGTGCTTGAGCATCCAAAAGACGAAACTCACTAAGCTAGATGTACACAGAAACAGATACCCAAACACACACTAAGAGACACACACAAAGACAAACACAAATGGACACAGACAGCCACATACATACAGTACTGTACCTGGTAGGGGCTGATTGAAGATTCTCTTTTAGTCTACAGGGAAAGAGAGCGGGTTATTTGACACACACAGAGAATGCAGTCATGCATAGACCACGTGTGTGTGTGTGTGTGTGTGTGTGTGTGTGTGTGTGTGTGTGTGTGTGCTCACCTGCACTCACACTGGCTGTGCTCAACGAAGTCCAGCTCAATGAGCTCATGCTTCATAAAGGAGGTCTTCATTAGCTGCAGAGTACAAAGACACAAACTACGGTTACAAATCATTCATGTGTGAGAGTGTGTACCTCCATGGTGATAGTGTGTACCTCCATGGTGATAGAGTGTGTACCTCCATGGTGATAGAGTGTGTTACCTCCATGGTGATAGAGTGTGTACCTCCATGGTGATAGAGTGTTGGTGTGTACCTCCATGGTGATAGAGTGTGTACCTCCATTTGGTGATAGAGTGTGTACTCCATGGATAGGTTGTGTACTCCATGGTGATAGAGGTGTGTACCTCCATGGTGATAGAGTGTGTACCTCCATGGTGATAGAGTGTGTACCATGCCATGGTGATAGAGTGTGTACCTCCATGGTGATAGAGTGTGTACCTCCATGGTGATAGAGTGTGTACCTCCATGGTGATAGAGTGTGTACCTCCATGGTGATAGAGTGTGTACCTCCATGGTGATAGAGTGTGTAGTGTGTACCCGCCCATGGTGTAGAGTGGTGAGTGTGTGTACCTCCATGGTGATAGAGTGTGTACCTCCATGGTGATAGAGTGTGTACCTCCATGGTGATAGAGTGTTGTAGCCTCCATGGTGATAGAGTGTGTGAGTGTGACCTCCATGGTGATAGAGTGGTGTACCTCCATGGTGATAGAGTGTTACCTCCATGGTGATAGAGTGTGTACTCCATGGTGATAGAGTGTGTACCTCCATGGTGATAGAGTGTGTACCTCCATGGTGATAGAGTGTGTACCTCCATGGTGATAGAGTGTGTACCTCCATGGTGATAGAGTGTGTACCTCCATGGTGAATAGAGTGTGTACCTCCATGGTGATAGAGTGTGTACCTCCATGGGTGATAGAGTGTGTACCTCCATGGTGATAGAGTGTGTACCTCCATGGTGATAGAGTGTGTGAGTGTGTACCTCCATGGTGATAGAGTGTGTACCTCCATGGTGATAGAGTGTGTACCTCCAGTGTGATAGAGTGTGTACTCCATGGTGGATAGAGTGTGTACCTCACCGGTGATGAGTGTGTATCCAGGTGATTTTAGAGTGTGTACCTCCATGGTGAATTAGAGTGGTGTGTACCTCCATGGTGATAGAGGTGTGTGTACCTCCATGGTGATAGAGTGTGTTACCTCCATGGCTGATTAGATAAGTGTGTACCTCCATGGTGATATGAGGTGTGTGAGTGTGTACCTCCATGTGATAGAGTGTGTGAGTGTGTACCTCCATGGTGATAGAGTTTGTGAGTGTGTACTCCATGGTTGATAGAGTGTGTGAGTGTGTACCTCCATGTGATAGGAGACGTGTGTGAGTTGAGGGCACACACTCCAGTGCCTCGTCGGAGCAGCACCCATCACAGCGGCGGACCGACACACAGGAAGGCACGAAGAGGTGATGCGTCTCTCCCGGCAACTCCTGCCACACCTCCACCAGGGTATCTCTGGGCTCACAACCACTCCGAGAGTACACCTCCAACCACCGACGCACTGGAGGGAGGGAGAGCGAGAAATGTCAGATGAATAGGTTTGACAAGGTCACTAACACATCACAAATCTAGTCATAATGTATTCATTCTCACTTTATGAATCTCAACTCTGTTATTCATACACACACAGTTACTCATCATCAGCCTGTTCATATATGGTGGTGTGATTATCACAGGGGGATACCTTCTCTAGATTTGGGGGTGGTGTCCGCAGGTCTCCAGTGGGCTAGCTGGAAGAGCAGAGGCAGAAGAAGAGGTGTGTCAGGTGGTAAATCCCTGCATGTTTTTAACCTTATATAGAGAGACGACCCCTAGTACCCCACAGCCCCTCGTAGCCCACAGCCCCACGTACGCTCTCATGCTCTACACTGATACCGAATACCTTAGCCAGGTGAGTAACACAAAAAAAAATACTATGTAGTTTACACACACACACACACAACACAAGCACACACAGACGCACGCACGCAAACACATCACACACACCCAGCCACCCACGCAACGTCATTATTAGATCTGAGTGGACCAGGGCCACTGCTGAGAGAATGTAGACTTCGCCCAACCGCCCCACCCTGCCCCTGTGCTCTCTCTACAGTTTCTGGTTTGGCCCCATTTCATTTGGAGTTCACCGATGTGTGTGTGGCCATTTTGTGAACACATATACTGTAGTGTCTGAGCAAGTGTCTGAGCAACAAGAAACATGTCAGATCATACGGGGGTTTCATTCATACCACAAATCAATCTGCACAAAACATCCCCAGGAGTCGGGCGGGCAATAGCTCCACAGACTGGCCCCTAGGAGGAGTATGGAGGGCTATAGCTCCACAGACTGGACCCTAGGAGGAGTATGGTGGGCAATAGCTCCACAGACTGGCCCCTAGGAGGAGTAGGGTGGGCAATAGCTCCACAGACTGGCCCCTAGGAGGAGTATGGAGGGCTATAGCTCCACAGACTGGCCCCTAGGAGGAGTAGGGTGGGCAATAGCTCCACAGACTGGCCCCTAGGAGGAGTAGGGCGGGTATAAGCTCACAGACTGCCCCTAGGAGGATGTAGGGTGGCAATAGCTCCACAGACTGGCCCTAGGAGGAGTAGGGCGGGCTATAGCTCCACAGACCAGCCCCTAGGAGAGTATGGTGGGCTATAGCTCCACAGACTGGACCTAGGAGAAGTAGGGTGCTCTAGCTCCACAGACTGGCCCCTAGGAGGAGTAGGTGGCTCTAGCTCCACAGACCAGCCCCTAGGAGGAGTAGGGTGGGCTATAGCTCCACAGACTGGCCCCTAGGAAAGTAGGTGGGCTATAGCTCCACAAGACTGGCCCTAGGAGGGTAGGTGGGCTATAGCCTCCCAGACTGGCCCCTAGGGGAGTAGGTGGGCTCTAGCTCCACAGACCAGCCCCTAGGAGAGTAGGTGGCTCTAGCTCCCACAGACTAGCCCCTAGAGGGTTGATACTGTACAAGTGTGTGTTCGTTGTACTGTCCCAGAGAAGACTAATTCCCTCCAGTCTGGTTGCATCTGTTCCTGGCTGACACTGGCATTGGCAAGTCCACTCTCTCTGTGTTCTCCTCTCTGACACACACACAAGTAATGTAACAGTGCCAGCCAACACAGTGCAGCTGCAGCATGCAGAGTCTAAGACCTAACTGCCACAATTAACCCAGCTTTCCCCAGGGGGACGAGTAGAAGAGCGTTGTGACCACTGTGTGTGTGTGTGTGTGTGTGTGTGTGTGTTGTGTGTGTGTGTGTTGTGTGTGTAGAGAAGGCAGAGGAGATTGGGCCCCAATGCAACATGATTCCCAGGACCTCCAATCTGATATATCCCACGGCCACGCAGCTCAATCAGGGCAGCTTCAGGTCACTACATGTTCTTGATATAAAACCAATCTGCCATGTGAAGAGTTGTGTGTCTGAGAGTCTATTATGTTGGCTAATTATTATCCATCCCCATATGTCACTCATGTACAGTACATCTACCTTGTGTTAAAAGAACATGTCAGTCATTCTGACAGAGTTGTGCCACATTGTGCCTATCCATACATGGTACATGATTCTACCATTAGTCAACAGGGTACATTCTCTAGGAGAGTGAGAGRTGCACCACAGAATTCTGTAAACCTTCATAAGCTCAGAGCGTCAATGACCGTGGGGGTAAGCTCCAAACACACAAAGATCAGTTGTATACTGCTCCTAAAGTCACTGTATTCCCATCTTTATTTTCCCTTCAAATAAACCAGATGTTTTGTTGCATAATACAGACAAAGGAATAAAAACATCTAAACTCCTGAGATTTCCATGCAAGCAATTGTCTACCAGAGTGTAGTTAGTTATTTGACATACCTTGGCATGGGACGTGGGTATTCTGGAGAGCAAGAGGAACTGAAACATTCCTAGAATAACTTGAAGCATAATCCCCATTGTGCAGAACTCCAAAAAGCCTAATTTCCGTAAATGAATTGATGATTTTCTTTTCTCTTTTCACTCCACTCAATCAATATTCAATCTGCAGTCCTTAGGTTCCATGTTATGGATTGACAGCCGGGGTGGCATTCCCTTCCCGTTTGTTAAGAACGTGAAATATATGAATTTATACAAATAAGTCATTATGAATCCGTCTATAGCAAATGAGTAGGCTAACACTCAAATGAGTGGCTTGAGACTGTAACTTAATTAATCAACAATTGCACAATGTATTTGGCTACAATAAAACAATTTATAATTCAATGCCATCAATCGACCTAATCATTCTTGGCAATCAAGCGCACACATATGATGCCTGCATATTGACAAATAGCCTAATTTAATCAATCTCAGTCGTTCACGTTAAATTCAATACAGTTTGGTTGCATCTATTTTACTGAGAGTTGTGTGAACTTTGAATGATGGCCACCAATATTCCAAAGCTAGAGGTTCGGGTATGTAACCCGGTTACATTCGCCCATTGTTGGCCAGAAACCCATGAAACGGTCCGTGGTTGAGCGTCAGTAGTAGCGTGACTACAGGTCCATTTATAGTCCCGATAAGATATTTTGCGATATTGTATCCTTGTCTCTAAAAACGTTTAAAAAGGACAAAAAGCCCTTATTTACGATCCAACACTAATGTTTTGAATCACATAGGCTACGGTGCCGAACGCACATTTCATGACACTGCGTAGCCTATCCACAGCGGTGTCTCTGAGAAATAGCCTAGATGACGTTTCGTTGAAGACGCATGTGCCGCCGCGACTTATCCTTTTGTCCTCTTTGATAATATCATATTGAAGTTAATGGTGCCAGAGCAGTCCACAAAGAGAAGGGTCCTTGACAGCGTCTCTTGGTCTGTTATGATTGGTTGCTCATGTCCTTTGCCCTTCAGATCACAATTAAAAGGCGCACTCCACTCGACGCACTCCGAATTCCGCGTAACCTTTGCACTGCCAACTTTTTCAAAATGACATGGACGCACCCGCGCACTGGACACAGGTGAACGTCGCCCTTCAATTCGTMATTCAGCAGGTCAGTCAATAATGTACCACTCCACTTTCTCAGCCACACAATACATTTTTTAATAACGATACAATAAAGGGGGTAATTTTATTGCACTAAGATCTCTTTATATCATTCACCCAAATCCACATCCAAGCTCTCACAGACAGACACATAAAACACACAGCCCAATAACTGATCACCCCCAGTGAATTGATATTAATCATTTATTTGATTGGAATAATACATTTGCACAACTAATTTAGGTCACAGTCAGAGGCTTACAAAACCTTGATCAGCAGCACTAGGTCACAGTCAGAGGCTTACAAMACCTTGATCAGCAGCACTAGGTCACAGTCAGAGGCTTACAAAACCTTGATCAGCAGCACTAGGTCACAGTCAGAGGCTTACAAAACCTTGATCAGCAGCACTAGGTCACAGTCAGAGGCTTACAAAACCTTGATCAGCAGCCCAGACTGTACAGTAAACTCTGTCTCCCATCAGTTTGTCTTTACATCGACAGAAGAGTCTCTGTCAGTGTGGTGTGTTTTGGTTATGAGGGGGCACTTGTGCACTACATGGGGGATGTGGGTATGCGGGGACCTGTTATCTCCTGTGGTTTCAGCTAAGGCCTTGAGAAACAACAGAAGGCCATAGAGTCATTAACACACACTGCACCACTCGCTCACTTCCAAACCTGACCTGACATGTGAGAGTGGAATCAGGTGAGAAACAAACTCAAAATGAAACATTGGATGTTGTTGGTTGAGATCAGAGGAACAGTGCAATCATTGCATGAATCAACGCCACCGTGAAGAGTTAAGGCTGTCATTAAACATCACTGAAACACAATCTGTGACTTATGGTAAGTGTCTGTTGGCCGTAACCACAGCAATAAATTAAATACATTTCTAATCTTAGAAATGTGAATCTGCCTGCTTTCCAGTTTCCACTTCAGTACTTTCCATAGTATAATTACCATCCCTAAAATGAATTCTTCAACATCAGAAAAGTGTACAATTAGATACCATTTTAAAAAGTCCTAATATGACTTAATTTTCTAAATGTCTCTTGATTCCATATCCTTTCAATGGGAAAGGATTTAGTATATCTAGGGACAGTTTTCCCTCATCACATAACCAGGAAAAGCAGAAGGTCCTAAATATTGCATGTAGGTAACAGGAAAAACTCCTGTCCCAAACAGTATATTTTTATGACTGTATTTGGGTCCACCCTGGGCCCAGTAGCAGAGTCAAGAGTTCCATGATATCATTGACACACAGAGGCACAATGACTGAATCCCAGTGGTTCAAGGGCAGCTGTGCAGAGCACCCCCTTTCTGTCATTAAGGGATTCTACCTTTGATTACGTAAAGTCTTTAATCAACCATCGACTTACATTACGGAACACTGAAGTTTTACTATATCTGGAATGCCAAATTCACACAGTCCCATGAATCTTGTTGAGCATGCCTCTGAACGGCCGTGGGGGAAACAGCATGTCACGGGTATGCAAACCAATTAGCAACTGGCTAACAGGAGTCTTGGTTCCATCCAATAGCGGAAGAGATGTGCTGCTAATGACATGTCCTACTGCTGTTAGTCTTGTGATACCAGACCAAATCTCCACAACGTATTCTCCTCCTGGAGAAACCTAGAATGGCTGTGGGGCGAGGCTTTACTGTGACAAAGACATGTACCCCATTACTGTTTCCRTTTCACCCAGGTATTACACACTTGTTTTAACACCTCGGCTTAGTATCCGAGGTCCAAGCAAACGTGAGCTGTGCACATCATCAACGTCTGCCACAAACCACTGAAAAAGTGAACTACTCCTAACTCAATCAACCGTTCGCTCCCCTTCCTGAATGACTCCATTCCTCTTCCGAGGCGTTTGGCCATATAAATCCCCCTTGTTTTACGATGTGCTCGTATTCTACTAAACTCCTACTTGTTGCAAGTGATTTTGTATTTCTCCTGAGAATTCTGTCTGAGAATCTCTGTCTGCTTCTTAAACCCGTTCACTCTGGGAATCAAAATGAAGAAATATATAATCAGTTCCAGACTCAGGTATATCACACCAACAAATCATATTAATACATATTCCATGCAATGTTGATTATTACTACGACCCTAACTGGAACAGTGTAATAAAACATGTAATAACAGTTATAATACATGTAATATGTTTAGAACTTCTTTCACACACCTTGCCCTCATTGTAGATCTGTTTGATGACCCTGTTCTTCTCGTCCGTGAAGTTGTTATGACAGACTCCAACAGTCTGTGTGACCGGAAGAGAGAGAGACACCTGTCAGACATCACAGACATACACACAGCACACAGAGGAATATCGTTGGCAGTTGAATTGGCATTTTGATTATTATTCAGGTTTTATTATTCTGTACTAGTACAAATGTAAGTCATATACCAGGAAAAGTTGAATCTCTACAATCAACAAAAGTGATGCCAAGTCAACGTGCAAAAACACAGATTACCAGATCTATGACAGCATAACCTGGGTCTGAGCCAGGGGCACCTGTGCCTACAGACAGACAGTTATCTGAGTTTACAGACTATTTAGTCTAGACTATGAATGAGTAACAAAATAGTAATAGCAGTAATAGGCAATTGTGACATTTTGGCACAGATGTTTGTCAGAATTCAGAAATGCTTTAGTCTTAGGAGTGACAGATTACGTTCCTTGAACATGACAAAATTACTGCATTTCTTATTTAACTATGAGAGTGTACACACATACAGAATCAATGTCCAATCATCAATTTCACTCTGACCTTTCCCCATGATGTTACCTGAAGAGAATGTGAGCGCTGATGCTCAGTCCCATGATGAGCATACAGTAGCTAATTATTCTAAAGTTCATCTTCCTCCCCCACTCCTCAGGTTGACAGGGTTTGAACGGATCCTAGTAGCGCATACTCTCCTGAGAGAGAGAGACAGACTAGACACGAGAAGAGAGACAGAGGGGAGAGAGAGATACAGAGAGAGGGAGGGAGGAGAGAGGGGGAGATACAGAGAAAGAGGGAGAGAGAGGGGGGGGAGAGAGAGGGAGAGATACAGAGAAAGAGAGAGAGAGAAACAGAGCAGAGAGAGAAACAGAGAGAGAGAGAGAGGAAACAGAGAGAGAGAGAGAGAGAGAAACAGAAGAGAGAGAAACAGAGAGAGAGAGAAACAGAGAGAGAGAGGAGAAAACAGAGAGAGAGAGAGAAACAGAGAGAGAGAGAGAAACAGGAGAGAGAGAGAGAGAGAGAGAGAGAGAGAGAGAGAGAGAGGAGAGAGAGGAGAGAGAGAGAGAGAGAGAGAGAGAGAGAGAGAGAGAGAGAGAGAGAGAGACGAGAGAAACAGAGAGGAAACAGAGAGAGAGAGAAACAGAGAGAGAGAGAAACAGAGAGAGAAACAGAGAGAGAGAGAGGGACAGAGAAGAAATAAACGGTAAATAAAACTATTTTTAAAAGTGGTATGAACTCTGGAGGGCTGTGTGTGTTTACATACCTGGGGTGTGGTGGAGGTGGGTCTGAAGGCCTGTCCCCGGTAAAGGGTGCTGTAGCCACAGGTCGTACTCTCTCCTGGACACCTCCTTACTCAGCACCCTGTAGGCCTCGTTCAGCTCCACAAACTGGCCATGCAGCCCCGGTTAGACAGGGCACTGTCTGGGTGCATTTGGTAGAGAGACACAGAAGCAGTGAGGATTACTGAAAAAAACAATAGACACCAGCACACTGTTGAATGCTCCCGCTGTTTCAGTCAGTGCTAGATGGATGTGTGCACACTACTTTCGAGTAGTCAGGATAAGGATTAGGACAAATCAGGGTTACTACAGTACCTGCACACAGACAGCACAGGAGGCTGCTGAGGGAGGACGGCTGATAAGCTGGCCGGAACGGAGCAAATGGAATGGCATCAAACACCTGGAAACCCCCGTGTTTGATGTATTTAATACCATTCCACTGATGGCGCTCCAGTCATTAACACAAGCCCGTTCTCCCAAATGACAACTTGTGTGACAACTTCTCTCTGGTCACCCCAAAACCAATTCTTCCTTTGGCCACCTCTCCTTCCAGTTCTCTGCTGCCAATGACTGGAACGAACTACAAAAATCTCTGAAACTGGAAACACTTATCTCCCTCACTAGCTTTAAGCACCAGCTGTAGAGCAGCTCATATATTACTGCACCTGTACATAGCCCATCTATAATTTAGCCCAACAACTACCTCTTTCCCTACTGTATTTATTTATTTTGCTCCTTTGCACCCCATTATTTTTTTTATTTTTTTATTTATTTTTTTAAAAATTGTATCCCATTTTCTCCTCAATTTAGTGGTATCTAATCGCTAGTAATTACTATCTTGTCTCATCGCTACAATCCCGTACGGGCTCGGGAGAGACGAAGGTCGAAAGCCATGCGTCCTCCGAAGCACAACCCAACCAAGCCGCAC
The DNA here is from genome assembly GCF_002910315.2 of Salvelinus sp. IW2-2015. Classification (NCBI taxonomy): domain Eukaryota; kingdom Metazoa; phylum Chordata; class Actinopteri; order Salmoniformes; family Salmonidae; genus Salvelinus; species Salvelinus sp. IW2-2015. The sequence goes on from NC_036848.1 coordinate 3,812,901, forward strand.
TGCTTCTTAACACAGCGCGCCTCCAACCCGGAAGCCAGCCGCACCAATGTGTCGTGAGGAAACACCGTGTACCTGGCCCCCTTGGTTAGCGCGCACTGCGCCCGGCCCGCCACAGGAGTCGCTGGAGCGCGATGAGACAAGGATATCCCTACCGGCCAAACCCTCCCTAACCCGGATGACGCTATGCCAATTGTGCGTCGCCCCACGGACCTCCCGGTCGCGGCCGGCTGCGACAGAGCCTGGGCGCGAACCCAGAGACTCTGGTGGCGCAGCTAGCACTGCGATGCAGTGTCCTAGACCACTGCGCCACCCGGGAGGCCTGCACCCCATTATTTCTATCTCTACTTTGCACATTCTTCCACTGCAAATCTACCATTCCAGTGTTTTACTTGCTATATTGTATTTACTTTGCCACCATGGACTTTTTTTCCTTTACCTCCCTTATCTCACCCCATTTGCTCACATTGTATATAGACTTATTTTTCTACTGTATTATTGACTGTATGTTTGTTTTACTCCATTTGTAACTCTGTGTTGTTGTATGTGTCGAACTGCTTTGCTTTATCTTGGCCAGGTCGCAATTGTAAATGAGAACTTGTTCTCAACTTGCCTACCTGGTTAAATAAAGGTGAAATTAAAAAATATATMTATTTTTTAAAACAGACAGATACCTACTGTGCTACTGTGTAGCTTCAAACGGGAGAAAACTCATGTACTGACTAGAGGTCGACCGATTACGATTTTTCAACGCCGAACCGATTATTGGAGGACCAAAAAAAGCCAATACCAATTAATCGGCCGATTTTTATGTAATCGATTTGAAAATAGCATGTAATGTAATTGAATCACTGTAAAGACACAACAAAATGTCTTGCTCGAGCTGTGTACGCAACTGGTTCACCTCTGCTGTGATGCTCACAGGCATTGTGTATTGGAAGAGATTTCTGAATGTTCTTCGCCCAGCATACACYCCTCCAACCAGACATGCTTTATCTACTCATTTTCTGGATGCAGAGTTCAAGTGAAGGTCAAGCTTATCATAGAGAAAGCAGACTGTATTGCAATCATCTCTGATGGGTGTTCAAATGTTCGTGGGCAAGGAATAACTAACTACATCATCTCCACCCCTCAACCAGTATTCTACAAGAGCACAGACACAAGGGACAACAGACACACTGGTCTCTACATTGCAGATGAGCTGANTAACTACATCATCTCCACCCCTCAACCAGTATTCTACAAGAGCACAGACACAAGGGACAACAGACACACTGGTCTCTACATTGCAGATGAGCTGAAGGCAGTCATCAATGACCTTGGACCACAGAAGGTATTTGCACTGGTGACAGACAATGTTGTGAAAATGAAGGCTGCTTGGTCTAAAGTGGAGGWGTCCTACCCTCACATCACACCCATTGGCTGTGCTGCTCATGCATTGAATCTGCTCCTCAATGACATCATGGCACTGAAAACAATAGATACACTCTACAAGAGAGCCAAGGAAATGGTTAGGTATSTGAAGGGTCATTAAGTTATAGCAGCAATCTACCTCACCAAAGCAAAGTGAGAAGAATAAGAGCACCACATTGAAGCTGCCCAGCAACACCCTTTGGGGTGGCGTTGTCATCATGTTTGACAGTCTCCTGGAGGGGAAGGAGTCTCTCTAAGAAATGGCCATATCACAGTCTGCCGATATGGACAGCCCCATCAAGAGGATCTTCCTGGATGATGTATTTTGGGAGAGAGTGGTAAGCAGCCTGAAACTCCTGAAACCTATAGCAGTAGCCATTGCACGGATTGAGGGAGACAATGCCATCCTGTCTGATGTTCAGACTGCTTGCAGATGTAAAAGAAGAAATCCATACTCCCCTGCCCACTTCACTGTTGCTCCAAGCAGAGGAAACTGCAGTTCTGAAATACATCAAAAAGCGTGAAGACTTCTGCCTGAAGCCCATACACGCCGCAGCGTACATGTTGGACCCCAAGTATGCTGGCAAGAGCATCCTGTCTGGTGCAGAGATCAACAAGGCCTATGGTCTCATCACTTCCGTGTCTCTACACTTCCGTGTCTACACTTCCAAGCAAGGGCTTTGGGATGGAGATGCAATATGGCAGTCGTGCCAACATATCTCATCAGCCACCTGGTGGAAGGGACTTTGTGGATCTGAGGCTCTTTCCCCTGTTGCCTCCATCATCCTCCAAATCCCACCAACATCAGCCACCTCAGTGCGCAACTGGTCCTTGTTTGGGAACGGGAACACACGGGAACACACGGGAACACACACACACACCAGGCTGACCAATACAAGGGTTGAAAAATTGGTAGCCATCCGGGCAAAWTTTTTGGCTTTTTGAGCCTGACAACGAGCCATCCTCAACAAGGTTGAAAAGTGACTGTGAAGATGAGGCCTCAGAGTCTGATGTTCAAGAGGTGGACATTGAGGAGATCCAGGGAGAAGACATGGAAGCCTGAGAGGAAGACAACCAAAGCTTTAGTTTCTAGACTATCATTTTACAGATGTCTGTTTAAAATGTTTTTGGGAGATGCGATGGATCATTGAGGATCATTCAGTATTTACTTTCTTTTGTTGTTCTGTGAAATCATCCCATGTGAAGAGTCAACTCATTTAATTAAAGTTCAATTCTTAACAATTTTTTAATATATTTTTTCTATTGGAAGCATTTAATAATTTGCAATTATATTTACTTAACGTAAATGGTTTGTTTGTCTCCATATGATATGGTAAATATATCCAATAGAAAAAATATCTACATTTAAAATGGTATTAATATTAATTTGCATATATTCCTGTTAATTCCCACAGAAAGTTTCCACCTCTGACTATTCCCCAAAATGTGCAACCCTAGTGGGTGTGCTTTGCTGGTGACACTGAGGGTGATTTATTTAGAATTCAATGCACACTTAACCAGCATGGCTACCACAGCATTCTGCAGCAATATGCCATCACATCTGGTTTGCGCTTAGTGGGACTATCATTTGTTTTTAACAGGACAATGACCCAACACACCTCCAGGCTGTGTAAGGCCTATTTGACCAAGAAGGAGAGTGATGGAGTGCTGCATCACGTGACCTGGCCTCCACAATCAACCGACCTCAATCCAATTGAGATGGTTTGGGATGAGTTGGACCGCAGAGTGAAGGAAAAGCAGCCAAGAAGTGCTCAGCATATATGGGAACTCCTTCAAGACTGTTAGAAAAGCATTCCAGGTGATGCTGGTTGTGAGAATGCCAAGAGTGTGCAAAGCTGTCATCAAGGCAAAGGGTGGCTACTTTGAAGAATCGAAAATATATTTTGATTTGTTTAACACTTTTTGGGCTACTACATAATTCCATATGTGTTATTTCAGTTTTGATGTCTTCACTATTACTGTACAATGTAGAAAATTGTCAAAATAAAGAAAAACCCTTTAATGGTGTGTACAAACTTTTGACTGGTGCTGTATATATACAGTTGAAGTCAGAAGTTTACATACACTTAGGTTGGAGTCATTAAAACTAGTTTTTCAACCATTCCACAAATGTCTTGTTAACAAACTATAGTTTTGGCAAGTCGGTTAGGACATCTACTTTGTGCATGACACAAGTAATTTTTCCAACAATTGTTTACAAACAGATTATTTCACTTATAATTCACTGTATCACAATTCCGGTGGCTCAGAAGTTTACATACACTAAGTTGACTGTGCCTAGAAACAGCTTGGAAAATTCCAGAAAATGATGTCATGGCTTTAGAAGCTTCTGATAGGCTAATTGACATCATTTGAGTCAATTGGAGGTGTACCTGTGGATGTAGTTCAAGGCCTACCTTCAAACTCAGTGGCTCTTTGCTTGACATCATGGGAAAATCAAAAGAAAACCGCCAAGACTTCAGAAATTAAATTGTAGACCTCCACAAGTCTGGTTCATTCTTGGGAGCAATTTCCAAATGCGTGAAGATACCACATTAATCTGTACAAACAATAGTACGCAAGTATAAACACCATGGGACCACGCAGCCGTCATACCGCTCAGGAAGGAGACGCATTCTGTCTCCTAGAGATGAACGTACTTTGGTGCGAAAAGTGCAAATCAATCCCAGAACAACAGCAAAGGACCTTGTGAAGATGCTGGAGGAAACAGGTACAAAAGTATCTATATCCACAGTAAAACGTGTCCTATATCGACATAACCTGAAAGGCCGCTCAGCAAGGTAGAAGCCACTGCTCCAAAACCGCCACAGAAAAGCCAGACTACGGTTTGCAACTGCACATGGACAAAAATCATACTTTTTGGAGAAATGTCCTCTGGTCTGATGAAACAAAAATAGAACTGTTTGGCCATAATAACCATCGTTATGTTTGGAGGAAAAAGGGGAAGCTTGCAAGCCGAAGAACACCATCCCAACCATGAAGCATGGGTGTCACGCCCTGACCTTAGAGATCCTTTTATGTCTCTATTTTGGTTGGTCGGGGCGTGAGTTGGGGTGGGCATTCTATGTTGTGTTCTATTGTTGTCTAGTTCTATGTGTTTGGCCAGGGTGTGGTTCTCAATCAGAGGCAGCTGTCTATCGTTGTCTCCGATTGAGAACCATACTTAGGTAGCCTTTTCCCACCTGTGTTGGTGGGTAGTTGTTTTCTGTCTCTGTGTCTGCACCAGAACAGAACTGTTTCGTGTGGTCTATTTTTGTTATTTTGTCTTAGTGTTCTGAGTTAAAAATAAATATAACATGGACACTTACCACGCTGCGTTTTGGTCCACTCCTTCTTCCCAGGACGATCGTTACAATGGGGGTGGCCAGATCATGTTGTGGGTTCTTGCTGCAGGAGTTCTAGTGCACTTCCACAAAATAGATGCGTCATGAGAAAGAAAATGATGTGGATATATTGAAGCAACATCTCAAGACATCAAATCAAAGTTTATTTGTCACGTGCGCCGAAAACAACAGGTGTAGACCTTACAGTGAAATGCTTACTTACAGGCTCTAACAATAGTGCGAAAAAAAAAAAGGTGTGTGGTGTGTGTGTGTAGGTAAGTAAAGAAATAAAACAACAGTAAAAGTATATGTGAAAATAAGAGCAGCAATGCTATATACAACACCGATTAGTCAGGCTTATTCAGGTAGTATGTACATGTAGGTATGGTTAAAGTGACTATGCATATATGATGAACAGAGAGTAGCAGTAGCGTAAAAGGAGGGGTTGGCGGGAGGTGGGACACAATGCAGATAGCCCAGTTAGCTAAGTGCGGGAGCACTGGTTGGTCGGGCCAATTGAGTAGTATGACATGAATGTATGGTTAAAGTGACCATGCATATAAGATAAACAGAGAGTAGCAGCAGCGTAAAAGAGGGTTGGGGGGGGCACACAATGTAAATAGTCCGGTAACCTGTTCAGAAGTCTTATGGCTTGGGGGTAAAAACTGTTGAGAAGCTTTTTTGTCCTAGAACTTGGCACTCCGGGTACGATTGCGCATGCGGTAGTAGAGAGAACAGTCTAATGACTGGGGTGGTGGGCTTTTCTCATTTTTACCGGTCTATGACAATTTTTAGGGCCTTCCTCTGACACCGCCTGGTGTAGAGGTCCTGGATGGCAGGCAGCTTTGCTCCAGTGATGTATTGGGCCGTACGCACTACCCTCTGAAGTGCCTTGCGGTCAGAGGCCGAGCAATTGCAGTACCAGGCAGTGATGCAACCGGTCAGGATGCTCTCGATGTTGCAGCTGTAGAACCTTTTGAGGATCTCAGGACCCATGCCAAATCTTTTTAGTTTCCTGAGGGGGAATAGGCTTTGTCGTGCCCTCTTCACGACTGTCTTGGTGTATTTGGACCATTCTAGTTTGTTGTTGATGTGGACACCAAGGAATTTGAAGCTCTCAACCTGCTCCACTACATCCCCGTCGATGAGAATGGGAACGTCCTCGGTGCTCCTTTTCTTGTAGTCCACAATCATCTCCTTAGTCTTGGTTACGTTGAGGGATAGGTTGTTATTCTGGCACCACCCGGCCAGGTCTCTGACCTCCTCCCTATAGGCTATCTCGTCGTTGTCGGTGATCAGGCCTACCACTGTTGTGCCTTCTGCAAACTTAATGGTGTTGGACTCGTGCCTGGCCATGTAGTCGTGGGTGAACAGGGAGTACAGGAGGGGACTGAGCACGCACCCCTGGGGAGCTCCAGTGTTGAGGATCAATGTGGCAGATGTGTTGCTCCCTACCTTCACCACCTGGGGGCGACCAGTCAGGAAGTCCAGGATCCAGTTGCAGAGGGAGGTGTTTAGTCCCAGGTTCCTTAACTTAGTGATGAGCTTTGAGGGTACTATGGTGTTGAACGCTGAGCTGTAGTCAATGAATAGCATTCTCACATAGGTGTTCCTTTTGTCCAGGTGGGAAAGAGCAGTGTGGAGTGCAATAGAGATTGCATCATCTGTGGATCTGTTTGGGCAGTATGCAAATTGGCATGGGTCAAGGGTTTCTGGGATAATGGTGTTGATGTGAGCCATTACCAGCCTTTCAAAGCACTTCATGGCTACAGACGTGAGTGCTACGGGTCTGTAGTCATTTAGGCAGGTTGCCTTTGTGTTCTTGGGCACAGGGACTATGGTGGTCTGCTTGAAGCATGTTGGTATTACAGACTCAATCAGGGACATGTTGAAAATGTCAGTGAAGACACCTGTCAGTTGGTCAGCACATGCCCGGAGCACACGTCCTGGTAATCCGTCTGGCCCCGCAGCCTTGTGTATGTTGACCTGTTTAAACGTCTTACTCACGTCGGCTACGGAGAGCGTGATCACACAGTCGTCCGGAACAGCTGATGCTCTCATGCATGCCTCAGTGTTGCTTGCCTCGAAGCGAGCATAGAAGTGATTTAGCTGGTCTGGTAGGCTCATGTCACTGGGAAGCTCGCGGCTGTGCTTCCCTTTGTAGTCTGTAATAGTTTGCAAGTCCTGCCACATCCGACGAGCGTCGGAGCCGGTGTAGTATGGTTCAATCTTAGCCCTGTATTGACGCTTAGCCTGTTTGATGGTTCGTTGCAGGGCATAGCGGGATTTCTTGTAAGCTTCCGGGTTAGAGTCCCGCACCTTGAAAGCGGCAGCTCTACCCTTTAGCTCAGTACGAATGTTGCCTGTAATCCATGGCTTCTGTTTGGGGTATGTACGTACAGTCACTGTGGGGACGACGTCCTCAATGCACTTATTGATAAAGCCAGTGACTGATGTGGTGTATTCCTCAATGTCATCAGAAGAATCCCGGAACATGTTCCAGTCTGTGATAGCAAAACAGTCCTGTAGTTTAGCATCTGCTTCATCTGACCATTTTTTATAGACCGAGTCACTGGTGCTTCCTGCTTTAATCAGTCAGGAAGTTAAAGCCTGGTCACAAATGGGTCTTCCAAATGGACAATGACACCAAGCATACTTCCAAAGTTGTGGCAAAATGGCTTAAGGACAACAAAGTCAAGGGATTGAAGTGGCCAACACAAAGCCCTGACCTCAATCATATAGAAAATTTGTGGGCAGAACTGAAAAAGCATGTGCAGGCAAGGAGGCCTACAAACCTGACTCAGTTACACCAGCTCTGTCAGGAGGAATGGGCCAAAATTCACCCACCTTATTGTGAGAAGCTTGTGGAAGGCTACCTGAAACGTTTGACTCAAGTTAAAGAATTTAAAGGCAATGCTATCAAATACTAATTTAGTGTATGTAAACTTCTGACCCACTGGAAATGAGATGAAAGAAATAAAAGCTGAAATAAATAATTCTCTCTACTATTATGCTGACATTTCATATTCTTAAAATAAAGTGGTGATCCTAACTGACCTAAGACGGAATTTTTACTCTGATTAAATGTCAGGAATTCTGGAAAAACTGAGTCTAAATGTATTTGGCTGTAGGTGTATGTATACTTCCGACTTCAACTGTATATATTTATTTATTTTTGCATGTTAATTTGGCCTTAATACACGTCACATTTCAGTTTGCAAACAATGTAAAACATTTTTTTATAAATCATTGAGTTAATAAAGCCGCACACAAACATGGTCGCTTTTTTGCTTTCTTAATTAAGGCAGCTCGAACATGCAGGTGTTCCAGCCTAGCTCAGTGCTTTCTGTGGTGGTAGGACAGCCCGCGGAAAATACGGAGCGTAGGGGTTGGTAATGTTCTTTAGTTGCGCTGTGATTGGCTCAGTGTTCTGTCACTCATGGGGACACCAAGTCACTGCAAAATCTACGGGGAGAGCTCGAAAATTCAAGCCCCTTGGGTGCTTCCATAGAGTTACATTAGAATTGCCCATTCAAGAAGGCTCAAGGTCATTGGCCACAGATTAAATGACATAAAATCATGTTATATCTACCGTAGCTTTGATTGGACTGATCAAACTTAGCTAGCAGTCATTATCATGAATCAAATCGACAATCTACTGGCAAATCACTTTCAAACCTTGTCATATGAAGATAAATAAATAAAGATAAAACACAATACAGATCAAATGTATCGGTGCTCATCGGCCATTGGACATAAATATTACACAATAAGTTGGAAATCACAAATTCAACAATGAGTGGTTTGGAAGGAATCAGTGGATAACTGCAAATATTGCAAAGCAATCACTAGCCTGCTATTCAGTGGAGTGGCTGTGTGGTCCAAGTCTGGGCTTAAGGGTCTCTTTTCCAAGCTTAAAAGGATAAACATTCAACACTGGTCATAATGTCAGTCCAGCATGACTTCTGCCGCGTTCAAAACAACTGGAAACTCGAAAATCTCAGACTTCAGTGAACTCAAGACAACTGTGAACTTGAATGGTCATCCAACTCAGAAACTCTGTCCTCTTTTTAGAGCTCTGACCTGAAGATTCCTGATTCCTGATTCGACCTTTTTCAGTTCCCAGTTGTCTTGAAAGCGCTATAAATCCAGAGAATGCCAGACTTTGATGCAAAAATGTGCCCTTAAGGCCCGCCGTGCCACCTTCCTGTTCAAGTGAGCACAGCACAACAAGGTGAGTCAAAAAAAATTATTGTATGCTGCTGCATAAATTATGTAATATGTCAGGGAGATATSTATACCGTAGCTAAGAAAGTAATACTAAGTGTATGTTGTGTAGTAAGCGGTTAGTAGCCATACCCTAATAATTTGGTCCCTTTTTCCCTCCTAACTTAGCCTACTGTTCTGACTTGGTGGTGCATATGTAGCCTATAGCCTGTTTTAGAGAAATGTCATCATTGAATATTGTAAGAGCTTTTATTGTCTGCTTATATGCCCCCTTTATTTATCCTACGGTTCTGACTTGGTGTACAGGGAGAATACTGTAAGAACGGCCCATATTCTGATTTCTGTTGCTGTACATTTCAAAAGTGCAGAACAAATAGTTATATTGACTATGTCCGTCCTAGCTCGCTCATTAATATCTTAGTCGAAATTACGGATTGCCTCGTATCCGCTCGTCGTCCCTTTTGCCATAATTTGTACATCTCAACTGTCAGTATAAACCACATTTGTTCAAGCAAGTCAGCCATATCAGCAGTTTTTTTTAAAGGCAGTAAATGTTTAAAAGGCTGAATTAACCGTTAACCGTTAAGGATTCACTCCATGGTGCTGAAAAGAAAGATCTGCTATTGGGACAGCTTTATGTAGGCCCTAACAGTTTGTGGGCACCGTTTGTCACTGTTATAGTGCAATTAATATATTGTTTAGTGTTGTGTCCTGTAGTGCCTTTGCTGGCATGCATCGAAGACATTTTTTGGGGCGTTTTCCCAACCAAGATTTACATGCTAAAATCACCACTGCTCATTCAACACAGATGTATACTGTTAAACATACTGTACAGCCCTGTTAACATAGAGATCCTCACAACACCAAAATATAATGTGGGAATGCCTTGTTGGAAGAAGGTGGAAAAATACTGTGCAAGAGTGCACTCGTGTGGTTGGACAGAGATGCTGCAATATAAACCATCATGCAGCAAACCCTAAATCTGTGCTGCTTGAACTGTGCCTTTCCTACATTTACTAAGTATGTGAAGATTTTAAATGACAGGCTAGAAGATTGTCGTACCTTTTTTGATTTGTCAAAAAATGCATTCTTTATTTGCTCCAGTGAGGCATCAGGTTTTACACCAAGAAGGTTGTAATAGTTTACTGCCACTCTGCAATAAGACACAATGAATAATAATTAAACAGAATGACAACACAGTGCTGGGATCACAAGCCTGGACTGGCAATCTTTAAACAACTGAGGAATCATTGTGTAAGATAAATCAGAAAGGCTAAATCTGATTATGTAACCGCTTATTCGGATTGTAATGGGAACCTGGCAAAATTCTGGAAAACTGTCAAATCTCTTAAGGGTTCTACTTCCTCCTCTCTGCCACAACAAATTATATCAGACACTGGCCTCATTACGGGGGAAAAATAACATCATTGATGCATTTAATCACCATTTTATTTCAGCGGGCTATCTCTTTGAAAGCACTTCTAAGCCTATTCACACTGATATTGGGCTGGATGCTGATAGTGTAAACTTGCTGAATGATCACAGAAATTATAGTTGGTACAGCTTTTCTTTTAGGCTATTTACAGAAAAAGAAGACCTGGATGCTTTGTGGGCAATAGACAACAAGAGATCCACAGAGGCTGACCAATTGAATCCAGGTCTGCCTATCATTGTTGGCTCAATAACTCACATTTTTTATTTGACATTGTTATCAGGAAATATTCCAAAAGTATGGAAATCAGCTCTTGTTCTGCCACTCCATAAGGACGGAGATAGTAGTGATCATCATTATCACCCCATTTCAAGGATTCCTTGTCTAGCTAAGATTCTTGAAACCTTGGTAAATGTACAACTTTTTTTTATTTTTTTTACTTAATCTATATGCGGATGATACTATTATGTATGCTACTTCCCCAACTGTTGATCTGGCTGTGTTAAAACCACAGTCAGATTTTATAGCTATGCAGAAATCCCKTGCTGGTTTAAAACGTGTGCTTAATACGGGCAAAACGAAATACATGTTGTTTTCAAACTCTCATAAGAATGTTTCAGATGAACTACATGTTCACTCATTAGATGGTTCTCCAATCAAAAGTGTTCCCACATATAAATAATGAGGCATTTGGATTGATGTGTATTTGACATTTAAAAAACATACATACTGAACAAAAATATAAACACAACATGTAAAGTGTTGGTCACATGTTTCATGAGCTGAAATAAAAGATCCCACACATGTTCCATAGGCACAAACACGTATTTCTCTAAAATGTTGTGCACAAATTTGTTTACATCCCTGTTAGTGAGCATTTTTCCAATGCCAAGATAATCCATCCACCTGACAGGTGTGGAATATCAAGAAGCTGATCAAACAGCATGATCATTACACAGGTGCACCTTGTGCTGGGTTCAATAAAAGACAACTATAAAATGTGTAGTTGTCACACAACACAATGCCACAGATGTCTCAAGTTGAGGGAGCTGCAATTAGCATGCTGACTGCAGGAATGTCCACCAGAGCTGTTGGCAGAGAATTGCATGTTCATTCTGTAACATAACTGCCTCCAACGTCGTTTTAGGGAATTTGGCAGTACATCCAACCAGCCTCACAACCCTGTATTGGATCCTGTGGGCGAGCGGTTTGCCGATGTCAACATTGTAAACAGAGTGCCATTTTGAATGCACAAAAATACCGAGACGAGATCCAGAGGCCCATTGTGAGATGCATATCTGTATTCCCAGTCATGAGAAATCCATAGATTAGGGCCTAATGAATGTATTTCAATTTCCTCATTAAATTGTTGCATGTTAATTTTATATTTTTGTTCAGTATTGTAGCGGTGGCTATAAGCTTGCTAGCTAACACGACTAAAGACACTGGGCTAAGATTTTGACCTATGATGTCACGTGGTAAAACAAGTATTTGAACAACAAAAAAAGCAATGGTGAATTGCAAGGGTAGAGAAGCATAGACGTACCGAAATGTTGTACTTTCTTCGCATCATAACAAATATACTGGGGATTGTTGCATAAAATTGTCTGGCAGAGTTCTGGGGTGTAATCATTACACCGATTCTGTTGCAAAACGTTTAGTCTGTTGCGTTTACTCCAAAAGCAAACTATAGTTTATATTGGACAAATTCAGGTAGGCCCCTCCCCATTTCGTTCCGTTTGCAACTGAAAACAAAATATCTGTTCTAAGTGGACAAATTCAGGACGTTAGCGCACAGTTTCACTCCTTTTCAGATCGTTTACTCCATACTGAACACACACTACTGCACGTTTTGGGGTTAACCCTTTCTTGTCTTTCTATTCTCTACAAGATAATGCCTCAAAACTGGATTGTTTTTCTTCTGGCTAATAACAAAAATACGCACATTTAATGCATTTCACACACTTTTCAGTTTTTCTTCAACACCCCAAAATAGTATTTTACTCATCAATGCATACACAGCAGTTTACTTCATGTACTCACCAACCTCACGCCTCCTCCAATCAGCTGTAGAAGTGGGCGGTGCTGACCTGATTGTTATGACTCGTCCACAAAATCACTTCCTGGACGTTTAAGACCACATATTTTGTCAGTTACTAGTATCTTTGCATTTATGTCTCTCAACGACCAATTTTTAAATATGTTTCTGACTTCACCAAACGCTCGAGGCTTTGGTTCAGTCAGCGTCCATTCCATAAAAGTAATCTATATGTTCGTTAAGGCTTGACTTGTTTATGCTATAGCAGTGGAAGGAAGCTATTGGTAAGGATCAATCTTTCAAACTATGTGTTTGTGTCATTGATAAATTAGCTTGTCAGAACAAGGTGCTGGGTTCAAACGGTCAAACGAATTTTAGCGAGAAGCTAGCTACTAGCCCAATATTTACTCTTACGGAGCCTAACGTTACTCCTTAAGTCCAAGGACCTTCTAGGTTATTTCAGAGGTATACTGGCTCTGGCAGCCGAAACTCCATCTAAACGTGAATCCATTACAAAATGGTTCTAGGAACATTAAGCCCTCTACTTTCAAATAACAGGAAAGTTATTTAACAAATACAAAATATACATTTAATGTACACTGTTTTGACGGCTTTATCACAGTTGCAGCTGACAGTATTTTTCAGTGACAACACGTTTCTGGCGGCCTTCTGCCGTTACAGACAGATGTTTGGAGCATGCTAGACAGCTATTTAGCACAGGTGGTCCCTCTGCCTTCCCAGCCTGGTCTCATAGACTTGACGTAAGATAGTAAATGTAAATCCGGGACACCCAAATTAGTGTGACATGTTCGGTTTGGTTACATAAGACAGATGGTTGGGGTGGATGGGTGTCAGTTTGCCAGCTTTTCACTTTACAGCAGCTTCATAGCTACAGTTTTATGATTCAGCCTGAAAATTAATTCAAAAACTTTTCCAGCATCCCTTCTGTAAACACACAGCTCTACTACTTCTGGGCTTAGTCACATGGTAAAACTTAGCCCTTGATCATGGCTCTCAGTTCCATTCCATTACACATAAGAGTCATTGGATGAAGACATCTTCTGTACGGGGRAGTTTTGTTAAGAGTCACAACGCTTGGTCTGAACATTAACACGCATCTCTTGCGGTACGGTTTTGGAAGCATGAGGACCTAATCTTTCAGATCATCGAGAAATACTTTTCTAAAAACGAAAGGTTAAATTGATAGAAACCTTTTATAAGGTTAGGGTTCCCACACATATTTCCATGTTAGAGCACTTGTTTGCGGAAAACAGACTGAAGACAGAGTGGACTACCTGTGCTAATTAGCTATCTGCGTCTCCGAACACCTGTGTGTAAACGGGAGATGGACGCCACAAATGTGTAGTCACTGAAAAATACTGTTGGCTGCATCTGTGTTAAAACAGTGTACAGTAAGTGTATATTTTGTATTTGTTTAATAATTTTCCTGTAATATGAAAGTAGAGTGTCTTTATGTTTCTGGAACCGTATCGCAATTGAGACTTGATTCAAGTTTAGATGGCGTTTTGGCTGCCAGAGCCAGTCTACCTCTGAAAATAACCTAGAAGGTCCTTGGATTTAAGAAGTAACATTAGGCTCCGTAAGAGTACATCTTGGGCTAGTAGCTAGCTAGTTCAATAAGTTTCTCGCTAAAGTTCGTTTGACCGTTTGGTCCCGGCACTTTGTTACTGACAAGCTAATTTATCAATGACTTATGTTGCTAGAACCGTACCATTATTGGGAATTCACGTTTAGATGGAGTATTTGGCTGTTTTGACTTTGAGAGCCACTTCGCCCTTTAAACAGAACATGTAAGGTCCTTGGACTGTAAGGAGTAACGTTAGACTCCTTTAGTCCAATATTGGGCTAGGTAAAACTATCCTTCCTCAATTAGAAAATGATCTTCATTTATTCTACACAAACATGAGAGCTGATTTATATGATTCCGATTTGATCAGGCTTAATCAGAATGGATCCTGAGGTCTCTGTGCTGTTGCACTGCACCGCCTGGGGAGGTCTCCTGGAACCACAAGTGCAGGTGGAGCTTTCTGCCAGGTAAATTCAGAATTCATTACTTTCAATCGATAGACTACTTCTAACAGCCAACTAACTATAAAACCAGTTATCAAACACAATGAATCTATTGTCCTCTCACTCCATCTCTCTCTATTCATCAAGGTTTAACCGTCAGACAGAGCCAGCACTGGAGAGTCACATAGAGGAGGTGTGGACAGAGAGGGTGACCATGGAGCCATGGCTTTTCAATGGGGCCAAATTCAGGCTGCACTCTTTCAGTCTGGCCTCACCCCAGCCCTCCTGTCCATCTACACCCCAGCCTCCCTGCATGACTGGAGGAGACAGAGATGGAAGGCAATGTAGCATTCAGAAGGAGGAAGAGGGCCATAATGAGACAAAGGGGAACGCTGACTCTGGAAGAGCAGAGGTGCTCAGACACCAAAGAGGTCAAATAGACGGAGTCATAGGTGAACGACAGCATAATGACAAGGATTTGAGTAGCTATAAGCAGAGGGAGGGGAACCTCAGATACGCGCAAACCTCCACCCCAGGGTGCAGAGACCAACATCCTGCTGTGGGAAGCAGTGCAGCAGAAGCTCAACCCTTCCCACAGAGAGATGTGGGTGGGAAGGGTGAGGGGCCCACTCCCATCCTGACCCTGAGGTTGGGCCTGACCTGCTATAGGGACTTCCTGGGCACCAACTGGTCTCAGAGAGCAAGGAAGCTACGCCAGCGTGCAGAGGTGGAGTATGGGGATCCTCTGGCGCTATTGGCCCAGCCGCTGGGGGTGGGTGGGATCTTGTGTACGGCTGACAGACAGGTGGTGCTGATCAGGAGGAGCCAGCAAGTGGCGGAGGCAAGGGGGCTACTGGACATCCCTGGGGGGCACCCAGAACCAAAGGTGAGACGGGAGAAAGAGGGTGAAAGTTAAAACAATACTGTATGAAATGTGGTATTGTATCAGCTATACTTGTGAGGTTGGTTGGATTAAGTTATGACTTATTCAAAACGACTGTTGAACAGCATTCTATTTCCATTGTTTGCCATACTTATGGCAACTTACTTATGGTATCTAATTACCTTTGCTGCCTCCTCCCCCTCTCCCCCAGGCTGTGTTTGAAGGCCTCGATGAGGAGGACAGGATCAGGGTGGAGATGCTGCAGTGGAGGGAGGAGGCTGTGGTCAGAGAGCTGTTCTCTTCTGTGTGCGCTGAGATCAGAGACGAGGTGAGACAAAGAAACATAGCTGCTGGCCATGAGACTGAGTGTTCAAGGACAGTCTGTTTGTTTATCCCCTTTCTTTCTCCCTCTCTCTCCATCTATCATTTTCTTTCTCCATCTCTTTCATTAAGTTCGTCTTCATTCCTCTCATTACGACCCCATTGTCTGTCTGCAGGTAAATGTTCCTCTGTGTTCTCTGGGTGAGCCGGTACTGATGGGCATCGCTCTGAATCACACCAGTGCAGGCAGA
This sequence comes from Salvelinus sp. IW2-2015, assembly GCF_002910315.2. NCBI lineage: Eukaryota > Metazoa > Chordata > Actinopteri > Salmoniformes > Salmonidae > Salvelinus > Salvelinus sp. IW2-2015. The sequence goes on from NC_036848.1 coordinate 3,828,838, forward strand.
CCCAGTGCAGAGTTCTACATCAGGTACTCACAAAGGAAATGACATCATAGAAAAGAGCCCTTCATTATCAGGCCCATGTTTGATAACTGACCACAAAATGATAAGACATTCAGTATTATACAATTCCTATGTTGTGTTGTCTGTCCCCAGTTGTTCACTGACTTCCACAGAAGTTCGAGAGCTTTACTGGCAGGGGGGCATTGAGGCCCAGGAGTCTACAGATATTGTGTTCTTGAGCCAAACAGTAAGGAGCGCCACAACAGTTACTGTTATCTGTGAAACTGTAATCTGTGCATAAAGAAAATGTAATGTCTAAGAACACAGCAAAACAAAGCATATGGAAAGTTCATAATTGAAACATAGATATTGAACAATGTCATACAAATAGTTTGTAAACAGTTTATTACACATTAATAACACCTTGTGTAATGAATCTCTGGACGTGTGTCTTGTGATTTGAAGGAGGTGCTACGGCTAGACCAGAGCACCCCCCTGTGGTCGGAGTTGTGTCCTTCAGCCAAGGGTGCAGTGCTGCTCTATCAACTAGTGCTGCCTGACCGAGAAGACAAAAGCAATCGGACACAAACTCCAGCTACTGCACCGGATAAAATTTCCAGATGATGAAATTAATACAATAGACATTTTCTTCAACGAAAAAGCAGCGATTTAATGTTGTTGCTTTAAGAGACTGTTGTAGAACGTTTAAGCCCCCTGCTATGAAAATGTGTAAGGAAACATTCCCTGAATATAAAGTTCCAGCAGTATTACAGAACAAGATAACTCCATACAAACATTGCTTGATGTTTGACACTTAGGCACCTGGTGGAGGCACAATATTTCCCAACTTTGCATAAAAATGCTGTAAGATAATGTAAGAAATATAACCTGTATAATAAATCTTTATAAAACCACCTGTTGATTTTGCTAATCTCTTTAGATGTTTAACAGTAACCCTGGTAACGGTAACTATCATAAGCGTAGTTCCTGTTACCATAGTAGCCCTGGTCTTGGTAAACCTGATTCTTGTTGCCGTAATAGTCCTGGTCTTGGTAAACCTGATTCTTGTTGCCGTAATAGTCCTGGTCTTGGTAACTCTGATTCCACTGAACAGAGAGGGGGAGAGAGGGAATAGAATACATCATTCATACTGTTCAACAGAGACATTGACTGTGAGACTTTTAACATGTGAGACTGTCTATGGTACTGCACTTCCTCTCAGAGCTCTGTACACAGGTATGCTCTCTATCCTACCCTCTACCCTGTCTAGCATTTACCTGTTTTGCACACACACACCGGTACCAGGGTCTCAGAAAAATGTGGAGCAGGACATTTGACCGGCAGCATTTTAATTTACCAGACATTTAAGAAATTTACCGGACCCATATGCATTGGGTGTGCGTAACTTGATTGGGGCGTCCACCCACGGTGCTCAGAATAAAATAAATCACATTTAGATTATGGTAATTAATTTGAACAGAACATGAAACTCGAGGATGCAACGTGCTCCATACCGAATTCCGATGCAGAATTTAAAGATGTTAGAATAACTGTTCACATTTACTTTTCCTCAGCCAAGAAGACCAGTAAGGAACAGCAACATCACTAGCCTATGTCAATCTACTATCCCCCATAGTAGAAAAGTTAACCTATTCTATTGGTCAGCTTGTCAAGAAAGAACTAGCCTATTCCAAACAGACTCTGGGACAGTTGTGGGACAATAGATCCCAAATTCATACAACCACTCGGCCTAGATACATCCAAAACAACATTAAAAGCAAGGAGTCTGATGCAACAGATTAGAACGATTAGCTTAAAATGTTGATAAACTATTATTTCCAGGCAGTAGGCGACGCGTGAATGTTCGTACCATACTGCAATTTAGTGGGGGGGGAAACGTTAAAAGCCACTGCACACGCGAGCGGTTTCATGAGACCGAGATGAAATGATCTTATCTATTAGAAATTTAGGAAGAGTTGAGAAAAAAGATGCAACAACTAGTATGGGTTGCTAATATGACTAGGATTGGGCCTTTGGCTACTCGACAATGAAATACATTTGAAAAACAACAAAACATCAGCTAAATAGGCTACTGTTTTCAATGGCATATGGAAGTCTTTATAGTTTGATTGGGTTTTGGCTAAGCTACTTTGAAGCAAGGTAAGACATGCCTCAATGTAAAATGTTCAGGTTTCAAACAGTTAAGTATATGTTTTCAAAATACATACTGCCTCCAGCTCATTGCAAAGTGGTGTGAAGCCTGCCAAATTGCCTATGCACTTGAATGGAGAATGGGAAGCACACTTCATTACCAGTTGAGAAATAAAAATAGTAGCTATTTTTAATCTTGGCCATCACACCGTTTTCAACACGCAATTGCATTTAGAATTGTTGCACAATGATTGGGCTTATAAAAGCACTTTTCACTCCAGCAGCAATAAACAAGCTGTTTGAATGAGCTGTAGGCAGCTGTTTGACATGAGCTGTAGCAGCTGTTTGATGAGCTGTAGCAGCTGTTTGATGAGCTGTTAGACTAGCTGTTTGATGAGCTGTAGGCAGCTGTTTGATTGAGCTGTAGCAGCAGCTTGAGTTTGTGAGCTGTAGTTGAGATCAGCTGTTTGATGAGCTTTAGCAGCTGTTTGATGAGCTGTAGCAGCTGTTTGATGAGCTGTAGCAGCTGTTTGATGAGCTGTAGCAGCTGTTTGATGAGCTGTAGCAGCATCTCTCATGTTACATTGACAGGTATTTAAATAAATAGGCTAAAATACATTTTCGCAATGGGATTTGTTTTCTTCTGGACAATTGACCGGGGACATTTTTATTTATCGGCTTTTTAAAAACTTTTCTTGTTGCCAAAAGCTGGCTATTACCGCTAATGGAAACCCTGACAAGTACCCAATGTGCATGCCTGTTTGCGTGTGTGTACCACTACCTGTCTGTAGCATGCTTCCTGTCTGTAGCATGCTTCCTGTCTGTAGCATGCTTCCTGTCTGTAGCATGCTTCCTGTCTGTAGCATGCTTCCTGTCTGTAGCATTCTAGCTGTTTGTTGTAGTTTAGTTGTCTGTTGTACTCCCTGTATGCTTCATGGTTAAAGTCATTGCTGCGGTACTGGTAGTTCGCTCCATTGAACGGTTCATCCTGCCAGATAAATATCACAGAAATGTGTCGCCTAGGCTCTATATCCTATACCCCTGCCTCTATATCCTATGCCCCTGCCTCTATATCCTATAGCCCTGCCTCTAGATCCTATACCCCTGCCTCTAGATCAAAAGCCTGCCTCTAGATCCTATAGCCCTGCCTCTATATTATCCTGTAGATTATATACCCTTGCCTCTAGATTATCCTCTAGATTATGTAACCCTGCTTCTAGGTTATATACCACTGTCTCTAGATTATATACCCCTGCTTCTAGATCATATACCCCTGCCTCTAGATCATATACCCCTGCAGCATGGTTTCCAATCTGCTATATCAGCAACTCTCTACTATATCATTCCAGTCTTTTTCTGTCCTATCCAATAAACTAATCATTTTAAATCAATAACAAATCCCCAAAATGTATGAATTAATAAGGCGGAATATAAGGAAACTATGTAAAGGTGAAGTATGTTTATCAGAGGTTGATTGGATAGACGAGGACTCACATATCTGAGCTGCTGTGGTGTCCAGTACTGCTGATGACCATACGGGTATGGCTGCTCCTGGTTGAACCATGTGCGGTCCCAACCTACAGACAAACAATGTTATTACTATAACCAGAAGAACCCCAAGGCGTGACATATTACCAGACCAAACATATTAAGGAATAATTACACAGTAATAGCGGCACTCAAGTTTTTCCCCCCATCAATCATTCTCCCTGACCTCTCAAGTCACCAGCCGCCACTGGATTGTACCCCCTGTCCATCCGGCCCTTGATGAGGGGTTTAGGGGGGTTATAGTCTTGCGTGGCCATCCTTCCAAATCTGGTCTTGTTAAGGTGATAAGACTGAAGTCCAAGGTTATGGGGGTTATTGTATCGGACGCGCGGTTTCTTCCGTTGTTTGGGGACGGAGGGGACAGGGGGGAGCAGGCTTTTCGCCTCTTTTTTGTACCCCTCCAAGAGAGCCTGTGCTTCATCTCTGGCTAGCTCCACAAACAGCACCTTCTCCAGCAGGTCTCCCTGCTCTGGCAGAGTGCAGCTCACTGGGGAGGAGAGGACATCAACACAGCATCAAAAGCAACCATACCTTCAGTTAGTTTCTCCTTTCACTGTATAGGCTTGAACAGTATGTTACTCCATTAAACTGAATCTGTGTGAAAATTATGCAACTCAAAGATTGATATGCTGCTACTCTATAGATGTTTTTGAATTGTGTGAATGCTTACGAAATTATACTTAAAAAGGTCATTGCTCATTGGTTATCTTCTGTATTGTATTTCCCTGACCTTTGACCTTGTGGAGATCCGTTTCAGGGATCTTGTCCCCCTCCTCCTCCTGTTGCTCCTGCAGACGCCTCTTCCACTCCTCTTTAGATGGGAACACCACCACCGCCCTGCGCCTGAAACCTGCGAACCACAGCAGCCTCTGGCGCTGAGCTGAGGGGTGGACGTTGGGCTGGGGACGAAGAACAATACATTATTGTCCAATTGTCTTTACAGAGAACTTAAATTCATATTTTGTGCTTGGTGGTATGCAGGAGGAGAGGAAACAAAGAGAAGGAGCGGCAGGAGAGAAAGATTGTCTAAACTATCACCTTTAATTATGAACAGATTTGATTCCTAGCCTATCAGTTAATATACCCTCCCTCTTTCAGGGAGCTAGCCAATCAGCAGACCCTGCCTCCCCTGGTTGTCCTATCAAATTGCTACCTACCTGGTCCAGGATGTAGTTGCGTGGAGTCTGAGCCGCTACCTTGATCAGCTCACTGAGACACTGAGAGGCCTGCTGCAGCCTGCTCTCTCTACGACCCTGCCCCTGTGGAGAGGAACACACAGGTACAGCTAACAACATACAGACACACACCTTTGGAATTGATATAATCAATAGATGAATAAAACTATGAACAGTGTTATGGTGTTATAATGGTGTTATAGGGTTATAATGGTGTTATAGTGTTATTGTGTTATAATGGTGTTATAAGTGTTATTGTGTTATAATAATGTTATGGTGTTATAATAGTGTTATAATGGTGTTATAATGGTGTTATAGTGTTATGGTGTTATATAATAGTTTATGGTGTGTATGAATTGGTGTTTATATAGTGTATCGGGTTAATAGTGTTATGGTGTTATATAGTGTTAGTGTTATGGTGTATAATATGTATTATAGTGTGTTTATATGTTATGGTGTATAGTTATGGTGTTGTAATAGTGGGTAGTTGTGTGTCTGGTGGTCTGACCTTCATGCAGGGTAGGAGGCCTGCGGTGCCCAGCAGGGGTATCTCTTTCTCTGGGTATTGCTTCATGTGAGCCCTGGCCCAGTGGGTCTTACCTGCCCCTGGCAGAACCCACCATCATCAACACCTGAGGAGGAGAGAGGAGGAGAGGGGTAGAGCGAGGAGGGAGAGGGTAGAGCGAGGAAGGGTAGAACAAGGAGGGAGAGGGGTAGAGAGGGGAGGGAGAGAGCAAGGAGGGAGAGGGGTATAGAGAGGAGGGGTAGAGCGAAGAGGGTAGGGGTAGAGAGAGGAGGGAGAGGGGTAGAGAGAACAGGTGTAGAGAGAAGAGGGAGAGGGGTAGAGAGAACAGGTGTAGAGAGAAGAGGGGGAGAGAGAAGAGGAGAGGGGAGAGAGAAGAGGGAGAGGGTAGAGAGAAAGAGGGAGAGGAGTAGAGAGAAGAGGGAGAGGGTAGAGAGAAGAGGGAGGGGGTATAGAAGAAAAGAGGGAGAGGGGTAGAGGCAAAGGAGGAGAGGGTAGAGAGAAGAGGGAGAGGGTAGACGAGGAGGTAGAGCGAGGAGGGAGAGGGTAGAAAGAAGAGGGAGATGGGTAGAAAGAAGGGGAGAGGGGTAGAGGAGGAGAGGGAAGAGAGGTAGAGCGAGAGGGAGAGGGGTAGAGAGAAGAGGGGAGAGGGTAGAGAGAAGAGGAGAGGGTAGAGAGAAGAGGGAGAGGGAGTAGAGCAAGGAGAGAGAGGGTAGAGAGAAGAGGGAGAGGGTAGAGAGAAAGAGGGAGAGGGTAGAGAGGAGAGAAGGGTAGAGAGAAGAGGGAGAGGGGTAGAGAGAAGAGGGAGGGGTAGAGAGAAGAGGGGAGGGGTAGAGAGAAAGGGAGAGGGAGAGAAGAGGGAGAGGGTAGAGAGAAGAGAGGAGAGGGTAGAGAGAAGAGAGAGAGGGGGTAGAGAGAAGAGAGAGAGGGGGTAGAGAGAAGAGGAGAGGGTAGAGCGAGGAGGGAGGAGGGGAGAGGGAAGAGGGAGAGGGTAGAGAGAAGAGAGAGGGGGTAGAGAGAAGAGAGAGGGGTAGAGAGAAGAGGGTGAGGTAGAGAGAAGAGGGAGAGGGTAGAGAGAAGAAGGGAGAGGGTAGAGAGAGAGGGAGAGGGGTAGAGAGAAGAGAGAGGGGGTAGAGAAGAGAGAGGGGATAGAAGAAGAGGGTGAGGGTAGAGAGAAGAAGGAAAGGGTAAGAGAAGAGGGAGAGAGTGTAGAGAGAGAGAGGGAGGAGGGGGTAGAGAGAAGAGAGAGGGGGTAGGGAGAGAAGAGAGAGGCAGTTTAGAAAGAAGAGGGTGAGGGTAGAGAGAAGAGGGAGAGGGGTAGAGAGAAGAGGGAGAGAGTAGAGAGAGAGGGGTAGAGAGAAGAGAGAGAGGGGTATAGCATGAATAAAGTGCACACAGGCCAGAGGATAGAGTTCATGTTAGTGCTGGCAGCCATTGCTCTGCTCTGCTCTCTCACCTCACACTGCAGTTTGGAGGTTGGTGGGGTTGGGGCACTGAGCCTTTGTCCAGCAGGCAGGGAGGAGAGGGGGGTGTACCCTGCAGGGCTGGGGTACCAGGGGGGAGAGGTGGGGTCCAAGTTGAGGGTGATAGAGGTGTTTTTGCAGAGGACGTGGGGGTACAACACAGAACCGCAGAGAGCAGCCGGACTCAGGTGGAACGCCATTCCCATAAGGCGACCGTTCTTATGGAAGGAGAGCTCAACTCCTTCCTCCTTAGAGAAAGACTATGGATGGAAAGATGCAGGGAGACAGGAACAAACCCATAAACACAAAGCGAGGCAGGGATTACTTCAGTAGTAAGGTTTGTCTTTTTTAGATTCGGACTGTTATCATTAAAATGACATTTCAACATGTACTGCATTCAAGAAAGTGAGGGAGGGGTAAAAAAAAACTAATGTCACTCACAGCATAACAGCCAATGACATCGCCCTCTGAAAAGGGCTCTCCAAACTCCTCCTCTTTCCCAGCCGTCACTTTTCTGCCCCTAGCGTCGTAACCGTAAGACAAGTCCTCATCCCCTGAATGAGGGGAACGAGAGAAATCAGCACACATCATACAGAAACATTTAATTCATAAGACTCAATGAAGTACCTCTGCTAAACCATGGGACATTTATAACCAGAACATATCCACATAATTGTCCAATATTCTGTTGGGGAAAAGTTCAGTCCTTACCGAGCATCAGGTTGGAGTTCCAACGCTCCACTGACCAGCCCAGTCTCAGACCATGGTGCTCAGGGTCCTCGGAGTCCAGTGATGGGGACACCAGCTTTTTCTCAAACATAGCCTCGAAGCCCACCCTCCCCTGGTGAGTTCCGTGTGTCAGTCTGCATCCAGACCACAGGAGAGGGAAGCGCTCCCAGAACCTTGGCTGGCCGCTGCAGCCGTCCCGGCCCACCTCAAAGTGCAGGTCACCGCCGTCTGTGGAGATTAGAGAGGATGCCCAACTGACTGTTAACACCACACTGGTCAACCAGGGCAATGAGAGAGAGGTGATCCCTCATAATTAAACTCACAAGAGTCTAGTCTGACCCTCCCTCCGTCTTCCTCGGCATCAACACCATTACTCTCAGGCTGAGGCGGTGGGGATTTGGCCCTATGTGGAGAGAGAGTTTGGTCATGTTTAAAGACACTGTCTGATGAGTAGAGGATCATTTGCCCAGGCTCACTCGGAAAACCCTGCAGAGCTTGAGTCATGGAGGAAAGGTAGTGTATGTATACCTGTTGTACTGGATCTCCTCCTTGAATTCGTAGTAGGCCCTGCCTCTGGTTATCTCACCCTGAGCAGGCCTCTTTACCCCACGCTTCTCCCCTCCACCTCCAGCCCTATTTTCCTTGTCTTTGTCCATGTGAAACACTGCAACGAGAGTGGGGGAGGAGGGGTTTATGATTGATTGATTACTCTAAAAGTGTAGGCCAATGTACAAGATGAGTTATAAACCTGTAACATATGGATACCAGTTGTTGGGGTCAACTCCATTTCAAATTCAGTCAATTCAGGAAGTACACTAAAATTCGAATTCTCTTCAATGCTTTTCAATTAGGATTTGTTTTTTGTTTTTAATTGGATTTGCTTCACTTTTTGAATTGACTGTAAATCAAATGGAATTGACCCCAACCCTGATGGATACAATAAAAATAATCATGACATTATTCAGTGTGTGTCATATCATATCTACCTGTGTCCTGGCTGGTCTGGTCACTGGTCACAGAAACAGATCCCAGGCTGAGGCTGGATGCAGTGCTGCTCCCTCTCTGGGCCACCATGGAAAGACTGTCCTCCTCAACTCTGTCCTCCACAGCTGAACCTGCATGATCTTCTTTAGACTGCCCAACAATCAACATACTCGTGTCTTGATACATGATGTCTATCAGTGATATCTGTGATGAATTAAATGTGTTTTGAATGGGCCTGGTGCTCATGCTTGTTGTGTTGAGTTGTTGATTTGATGTCGTTTTATCCTCCTCTGCTTCCTGTGTGGCAGTCCGTTTGGAGACTCCACGTGCATGTTCCTCCTCACCCTGTTCTTGAGCGCTCTCTTCTTGGGTGACATGTTGCTGTTGCTYTACTTGTTGATTTAACGAGGTCTGCTCCATCAACCCTTCTTTGTCTGCCGTGGTTTCTGCACACGGGCTCACGGTAAAAGTGCTGATTACACACAGGTCTTCCAACTGACTTGCTGACGTGTTATCAAGTTTGGCTGCTGAAATTGTAGGTGCCTCCGTGTCTGCACCCGTAGGAGAACAATCAGCTCYAGGTCTCACCATCATCTCTGAACTTGCTGCGCCTGCAACGTTTCCATCGTGTCCAGTGGCTTTTGCCTCCTCGCCCGGTAGAGGGACTTCTCTCTCCGTCGCTAACACTGTGGATGCTCTGGGTGACTCGTCATCTTGTGGCTTCGGCTCTTCTCCAAGACCAGAGACTCCCTTGTCTTGTCCAAGATCGCTTGATTCTGGAGCTTGCAATTCAGCTTCGAATGCGGACATCAAACGCCCAACAAGTTCTGCCTTGAGTCCTTTGATGTCCAGTGCTCGCTCTTTGAGCATGACTCGTAGTTCGGCCACTTTTAGCTTTTTGACTTCTGACAGTTTCATTTTCCACTGAAATGTGCGTTGCTTTTATCAAGTTTAAAAAGTTACTTTACCTCGTGAGCTTCCAAATTACTGTTCTGCTGTAAAAAAAAAAGTAAAAACTTTAGCATAAGAAAGCAACTGCTCGAACCAAAACACACCCAGAGACTGCTGTACTGTAAAGTTCAATATACGGTTCTACTCTCTGATTGGTCCATCGGGAAAATAACCCCGCCTTGATATCCAAGCCCTACCAGCTATTGGTGTAAATTGGGGCCGCCCATAGACACGATACATTCCGCTGGACTGGGTTGACCAATCACGCTTATTCACCAAATAAGCGCAGATCTAGGATCAGCCGAAGTTGCTCAACCAATTCAAATGTTTGTCTACGAATGATCTAGAAACAAACAAAACTGATCTAAAATCAGCACTGCAGGCCAACTTCTAGTTCCATGCCCAGCGCAATGTCAACAAGTTATAAACATAGTAACAACACCCAAAATGAAACGCTTTTTTTTATTCATAGGAAGATATTTTTGAATTACACAAACAGGATGCTAAATAAAACATGAACATAAATAACCAGTATAAAACATCAATATTGCCAGTAATACTCCAAAATGCAATAGATTATAGACAGTCTATCTCTCTTCCGGTTTCTTTCTCCGCTATCTGTGTGTCACCACGACTACTGACGTCAGAGTTCAGAGTTTGAAGGTCAAGACACTTTGGAATACGTTTTTTCCCGAGTGTATTCTGTCTCTATCCTATACCTCCCTAAACCTTCTTGGCTCAGCCTAGTTCACACATATACTTGTTCTGATACTACTATCATCAAAGCTATATATTTGTGAAAAATCTGGAGGCTTCAAATGCCTTGAAAGCAGCTGCATCTACACAAATAGCATCATACGACAACCTTCACTAGAGGAAGAGAGTGATTCTGCGACACAATAAAACTTGAATGTGTCTTGCTCACACGGTGATCCTATTTGACTATAGTGTCTCTCTTTCAAAAAATACTATATGCTTCTTGCTTCTCAATGAAAGCGCCTCAGTACAAATGTTCATTTACTCAAACAATGAATTACTTTTGCCTTGAGAGCTATTGCACACAACATGCAAATGGTACATTTGCCCATTTTGGAACTGTTGGATATAGCAGTCATACATATTGAACAAACACTTTCAGGTCATGTTTTGTTGAAACAGAAAACCCTGTAAAATAATAACTTAGTATTTATATGTAACTGACAGGTCAGTCAGTCAGCTACCTTGTTATGAAGTTAGGGAGCTATGCACTGATGAATGTCACTTATATCATACTGATTGTGATCACATATTAAACCATATGTCTAAGACTCTAAGATAAGATGGTACTAGTTAAACATCTAATTAATAAATGCAATAACATTACTTAATTTATTCCTTTTTTGGTTACCGTATGTTCAATTAATCCCCTTTGGTCTGAAAAATAATTGGTAGATGACAATTTGTGGTTGGAGGTTGAACCCTGTTACATAAGAGGCAACAGTAAGTGGTGAATGGTGGTGGTGATGAGATTTAGCAGAGGTCTTGTGGTTCAATAAAAAACACTGGGTGTTGGTAATGACGGGTTATGAGTGATGGAACTCATAAAAATTCAAATGGGTTTAAACATGGGTTCAATCAAACTACAAACTGTAGTCCAGTCTCTTGAATCAATACATTCTCAGCTTCTTTGTTTCATACAGATTTTCACCCCTCATAACGTGTAGCTGTGTGGAGTTCCATTGGCATTAGGGGTTTAGACAAAGATGATGCTGGGCGCTGTTGATAGGGGTTGTGCGGGTGAGGGTGAACCCCGGTCTGATCCTGATGAGCCTGAGGAGGAGGAAGAGTGACCGAGGAGATGCTCCTTTTCCCTGGGCAGGCAGGGCCCGCTGATGTGCTCGCTGTGGGAGTGGTAGAGACGCATGAAGGACAGGATGGAGTGGGTCAGCCACAATGCTGTCACACTCCACAGAGCAACCTGGAGAGAGAGAAAGATTATTATTAGTTAAAGTATATATTATAAATATGATTGAATAGAGAAACAAAAAGAGAAAGAGTTATTACACAATAATAATAACACAAATAATAATAACAACAATAATAATAATAACAATGATAATAATAACAGTAATAATAACAGCAACAATAATAATAACAAGAAGAAGAAGAAGAGGGTGTAGGGGGAAATAGAGAGAGCAGAGAGGGAGAGAAAAACTTAAACTAAATCACAAGTACACTGACTCACTCATGTTAATGCAAAGCAGACACTTTCTATTTTGAGCAGGGAAAGCCCACTGGCATGAGATATGGGCTATGGGGGACTACATACCTCTGCCAGAGTGAGCTCAGTGTAGAAGGAGGACGTCTCTACATCCAGGTACATGGGGACGGACTGGGATTCTGCACAGCTGCACGCAAACAGACAGAGACAAGAAACTGTCAATACTTAACAAGGCGACAGTCAAACCCCTGCAGCTTGACCCTCACACTCACTGCAGCTTGACCCTCACACTCACTGCAGCTTGACCCTCACACTCACTGCAGCTTGACCCTCACACTCACTGCAGCTTGACCCTCACACTGACTGCAATGTATGCAACACACCGGTCGATGCACAGTACTAGGGCACAGGGTTTTTCCTGACCAAATGACCTGGCCTGGAAGACCCTAAAGTACGACCTGTTGATATGTATGCCTCAGTATATGAACATTACCTGTAGGGTCTGGTGTTGTCGTCTGTGACAGTGTTGCACCAGGAGGCCAGCCCCAGGGAGAGGGTGACACTAGCCCCTCCAGATAGGAACAACACACACAGGCTCAGGATCAGGGTCAGGAAGGCAGAGAACAAGGTGCTGGAAAATAAACATAGTAATAACATTGGTGACTGTGAACTACTGAAAACATTGTAATTTGACATAAACTGTTATAATGATGTAATAGCAGTTACCTATGACACATAGGACTAACAATGCATTGCACAATTTGATATTTCATAATGGTCATTATTATTATTATTATCAGGCTATTTATGTTTCCATTTGTATCGTTATTTTTTAAATATATAGGCCTACTTTATGTACTATTGATTAACTATTTCAAAGCCCATAGAAAGTCTACTCACTCGTCAAGCCGTCCGTGGAGATAGAAGATGCTTCGCCAGCCCTGMGCAGCACCATACAGCACCGTGAAAACACCGACAAAAGTTGCGAACTGGCATGCAGCCGGTGGACCCCATTGCTGTACCACCAAGTGTGAAATCTCACCCTGTTCCATAGAAATGTCGGTTCGATTGTCCGTCCTCCAAGAACCAGTGGTGAAAAGCGCACAACGCCCTTTGAAAGCTGAGCCGTTTAGCGCCAGCGGGACAACCACCATCAACCCGGCCAGTACTGACAGGGTGTGGGCTGCGCAGTGAGCCACCAACAGTCGCCGATCAAGCTCCATATCCTAAATCCAAAAGATCGATCAAAACGAACTAAATACAGGATATCTTCAGGCAGTACCGTCCCGTTTATTCGGTATTATCTTGAATTATTAAACTACCATGTGTCATATTTCTGAAAGAAAACAGGATATTTAAAGAACAGCCTGCACGCAAACTAGCATTACAACACTCCCTTCCCCTTACAAATGTGCCAGTGACGCACTTGCATACGACACATATTGGAGCGTTGGACACATTTCCTAGTTAAGAGATGCAGTGAATGCTGTCAAAACCTTATCATTTTGCAAATGTATTATTTGACTCAATCAATTGAGTGGTACTTTTTAATCATGGTACTTTTTAATCATGATACTTTTTAATCAACCATTATCCATAATAGCGACAAATATGTGTTTTTTTGAGTTATGTAAGATGCATGGGACAGAATGTACGCCAGGATCGAAAGGGTGTACAAAGCCGACCCCCACCTCTTGTTATTTAAACTCGGTCAGTAGGACAACATTAATCCGATCAACCTTCCTAACAATGAACAATTGCAAAAGTCTGTCCTATAAATCATTTATAGGATTATGTCATATAAATAAGACATACTGCAGCCTAGGTCATCTACAATTTATGAATTATTTTATTTGTTCCAAACAAACTTCTACAAACTTCTAGCACTCTTCATTAATTCACCAAAGACATAAACATTACACCATTTTACTTTACAGTATTGATGAACGCTCTTTCATTGATGGATGCATCACAGAGTCATGTCCATGTTACTACAGCAGGTGGCGCTAAAAAACTATAAAATCTGTTCCGTTGCAGTCAAATAGGTTGGGTTACTCTCACCACGGAAGAAGAAAAAGCAGGAAGTGCCTGCCTGAACACCAATGTTGTGATTGTTTGGATGTGCCGTAGCTAGGTGGACAAGTTCAAGTATTTTATTTGTCTTTTGTGTAAAGATCAATAKACTGTAAGGTGAGTCGCTACTACAATTTTTTATAACTGTCAACATATGACCATGTCAATTGGAAGTTACTTTGCATCTTGTTCACTCACATGCTTGTCTATCGCGCAAGCTAGCATTACAAAAAACGTGTTTTCTTGTTAGCTAGTACTAGGTAGGACACCCCATATAACGTCTTAGTGAATAAGTTGAAATGACTAGCTAGTTTTTATTTTAAAAGATATTGTGATTAACATCAAGRAAAGGTTTCAGATTTCAGGGCAATAGCACCTCCAGTTCTTTACTCATAAGAAATCACACGTTTTATTGGTCACATACACATATTTAGCAGATGATATTGCGGGTGTAGCGAAATACTTGTGTTCCTAGCTCCAACAGTGCAGTAACGTTAGTATCTAACAGTTCACAACAGTACACACAAATCTCAAAGTAAACAATGGAATTAAGAAATATATAAATATTAGGACGAGCAATGTCGGAGTGGCAGTGAGTAGAATACAGTATATACATATGAAGTSAGTAAAACAGTATGTAAACATTATTAAAGTGACCAGTGTTCCATGACTATGTACATGGGGCAGCAGCCTCTAAGGTACAGGGTTGAGTAACCGGGTGGTAGTCGGCTAGTGACAGTGACTAAGTTTTGTCTTAAGATTTAGTGTTGGTGTGTACCACCCAAGTAACACAACAATGTATCTAGTCATCTAATATCGTGTCTTCTCATGTACTTATGTTCCCATCACCACTGGCCATCAAGTACCATGGCGAGTCCAGAGCCACCAGGTGGTGAGATTATGGAGCTGGGGGCCGGGGCTGCAGTGACAAGCTGCTCAGGCTCCTCTTCTACCAGCCCTGGCCCCTCAGGTGCCAAAGTAGACTCCCAGCTCCAAGATGCTCTCCACCTAAAAATGGAGGGGAACAAATTCTACAAAGAGAAAAACCTTCGGTCTGCCATTGGACGTTACCACCGTTCGTTGCTCATTCTGCGTAGTTTAGACTCTGATGTCACTGCGGCAGTGAAAGGGTTTGGTCCTGAGGTTCCTGTACTCACCGCAGGACAAGAAGAACTACTTAGGAACACACAGGTCGACTGCTACAACAATTTAGCAGGTATTACAAGCCTCGATACGTGGCATGCAGTGAATAATCCTTTTAAAGTAATGTATAATGCTGAACACAATGCACAATCCCCCCTCTTTCTTGACTTACTTTTCTCCCTTTTCTGTCTCACCCCCTTTCTCAGCCTGTCTGTTGCAGAGAGAATGTGTAGACTACATGCGTGTCCAGGAGTACAGCTTGCGGGTGTTGCAGTGGCGTCCGGGTGACATCAAGGCCCTGTACAGAGCAGGAGTGGCCTCTCTGCAGCTGGGAAACGCACAGAGTGCCAAGCAATACCTCACTCAGGCCAGCAAAGGACAACCCAATGGTAGCTCAGCTTTTTGACTGCTCTCCCTACCACAGCCTTTGAGTAAAACAAAACAGTTTATTGATGAGTTGTGAGGGCGTGTTATAGGCATACTATTCTATTCCCCAACAGAATGAAGTAGATCACAATATATTGTATTATTTTTGTGTCTCTATGCTATTCCCATTCCCCTAATGTTGACTGAAATTTGAATAACTTTATTTGTCACTGTGTCTCTTTGACAGACACTAATGTGAGGAGGCACCTGCAGCAAGCGGAGGATAGGCTGAGCACAGAGTACCAGAACGAGAAGGCTCTGTACCGAGGCATGTTCTCCTCCAGTCAGAGAGCCGGGGAGGGGGCCAGCGGAGGAGTCACCCAGAAATAAGTTCCCATCAGGAGGGATGTTCTGTTGTTCTGACCCTGAGGATTGAGAAGAGCACTGGAGAAGAAAGAGGAAACAAACCTAGACTGGACACCTAAGAAGAGCTACAGCACGTTAGAGGGAATCAGGCTAAGCAAGGCCGGTTGGCTAATATTGATCACATAATGAGTAGATATTTGCCTGATGACCAACATGAAGCTACGTTGTTGGAGGTTCAAAAGGGTTGAAGGTCAAAGTGAGGGTACTAAAGAGACTGTTTTGTGCACTGTTCAAACTCAAAGTCCTATTATGCCTTCTGAATGTGGTTGTTTCTGGTCTAATGATCAGTCGTGTTACTTTTTGTGTACAAAATGTTTTTGATTCAACTTAATAAATATTTTTTGAAATGACAGCGGTACATCGCCGTTACTGCAGCGGTACATCGCCGTTACTGCAGCGGTACACTGGAGTTACTGCAGCGGTACACTGGAGTTACTGCAGCGGTACACTGGCGTTACTACAGCGGTACATCGCGTTACTTGCAGCGTTACACTGGCGTTACTACAGCGTACAATCGCCGTTACTGCAGCGGTACACTGGAGTTACTGCAGCGGTACACTGGCGTTACTGCAGCGGTACACTGCGTTACTGCAGCGGTACACTGCGTTACTGCAGCGGTACATCGCGTTACTGCAGCGGTACATCGCCGTTACTGCAGCGGTACACTGGCGTTACTACAGCGGTACACTGCGTTACTGCACGCGGTACACTGGCGTTACTACAGCGGTACATCCCGTTACTGCAGCGGTACACTGCGTTACTGCAGCGTACACTGAGTTACTGCAGCGTACACTGGCGTTACTACAGCGGTACATCGCCGTTACTGCAGCGGTACACTGGAGTTACTGCAGCGGTACACTGGCGTTACTGCAGCGGTACACTGCGTTACTTGCAGCGGTACACTGGAGTTACTACAGCGGTACATCGCCGTTACTGCAGCGGTACACTGGAGTTACTACAGCGGTACATCGCCGTTACTGCAGGTACACTGGCGTACTGCACGGTACACTGGAGTTACTGCAGCGGTACACTGGCGTTACTACAGCGGTACATCGCCGTTACTGCAGCGGTACACTGGAGTTACTGCAGCGGTACACTTAATTAGCGCTACACACTGCGTTACTGCAGCGGTACACTGCGTTACTCAGGGGGCGTACACTGGCGTTACTGCAGCGGTACACTGGCGTTACTACAGCGGTACATCGCCGTACTGCACTGCTTACTGCAGCGGTACACTGGAGTTACTGCAGCGGTACACTGGTTACTGCAGCCGTACACTCGTTACTGCACTGGCGTTACTGCAGCGGTACACTGGTTACTGCAGCGGTACATCGCCGTTACTGCACTGGCGTTACTGCAGCGGTACAACTGGATTACTGCAGCGTACATCGCCGTTACTGCACTGCGTTACTGCAGCGGTACACTGGTTACTGCAGCGTACACTGGCGTTACTGCAGCGTACACTGGCGTTACTGCAGCGGTACACTGGCGTTACTTGCAGCGGTACATCGCCTACTACTGCGTACTGCGGGTACTGCGTTACTGCAGCGGTACACTGGCGTTACTGCAGCGGTACACTGGCTTACTACTCGGTACACTGCGGTTACTGCAGCGGTACACTGACGTTACTGCAGCGGTACACTGGCGTTACTCAAGCGGTACACTGGCGTTACTGCAGCGTACACTGGCGTTACTAGCAGCGGTACACTGGCGTTACTGCAGCGGTACACTGCGTTTACTGCAGCGACACTGGTTACTGCAGCGAACACTGGCGTTACTGCAGCGTACACTGGCGTTACTTCAGCGGTACATCGCCTTACTGCAGCGGTACACTGGCGTTACTGCAGCGGTACACTGGAGTTACTGCAGCGGTACATCGCCTTACTGCACTGGCGTTACTGCAGCGTACACTGAGCTTACTGCAGCGGTACACGCCGTTACTGCACTGGCGTACACAGCGGTACATGAGTTACTGCAGCGCGTACATCGCCGTTACTGCACTGGCTTACTGCAGCGTACACTGGCGTTACTGCAGCGGTACACTGGCGTACTGCAGCGGTACATCGCCGTTACTGCACTGGCGTTACTGCAGCGGTACACTGCGTTACTGCAGCGGTACACTCGTACTGCAGCGTACACTGGCGTTACTGCAGCGTACACTGGCGTTACTATGCGGTACACTGGCGTTACTGCAGCGGTACACTGGCGTTACTACTGCCGAACTGCGTTACTGAGACACTGGCGTTACTGCACGTACACTGCGTACTGCAGCGTACACTGGCTTACTGACACGGTACACTGGCGTTACTGCAGCGGTACACTGCGTTACTGCAGCGTACACTGGCTTACTGCAGCGGTACACTGGCGTTACTGCAGCGTACACTGGCGTTACTGCTGCGGTACACTGCGTTACTGCAGCGGTACTGTTACTACTGCGGACTACTGACTACGGTACACTGGCGTTACTGCAGCGGTATACTGGCTTCACTCGCACTGCGTACACTGCGTTACACTGCGTTACTGCAGCGGTACACTGGCGTACTGCAGCGTCACGCGTACTGCACGTACACTGCGTTACTGCACGGTACATCGCCGTTACTGCAGCGGTACATCGCGTTACTGCACGTTACACTGGCGTTACTGCAGCGGTACACTGCGTTACTACAGCGTTACACTGCTTACTACTCGGTAACTGTTACTGCAGCGTACACTGGCGTTACTGCAGCGTACATCCCGTTACTGCAGCGTTACACTGGCGTTACTGCAGCGTACACGCTTACTGCAGCGTACACTGGAGTTACTATCTGCGGTACACTGGCGTTATTACTGTACACTGCGTTATTACTGCTTACATGCGTTACTACAGTGAGGTGGATGAAGTATTCAGAGTCAAATAAGTTGAATAGTTGCCTTTTATTAATAATAATCCAAGATACACACATTTGTTTCAAATAACATTTTATTTTTAATTATTACTTTCATTGATATCCATTTCA
Organism: Salvelinus sp. IW2-2015; assembly: GCF_002910315.2. Lineage (NCBI taxonomy): Eukaryota > Metazoa > Chordata > Actinopteri > Salmoniformes > Salmonidae > Salvelinus > Salvelinus sp. IW2-2015. Next base: position 3,847,563 of record NC_036848.1, read on the forward strand.
AAATCCTGAGCACAATATTAATTTATAAACATTTTGTTTGCTGATTTTGTGTTTATAGCCAATATGATTGTACTTCAAGCAACATACAGTGTATAAACTTCTATTTGATATACACTCAGAGAGGAGAACAAGCTCACAGACTACTGATAGCTGTGACCGTCCACAGAGAGAAGTCACAGAGCTGCATGCAAAGGGGACCACTCACACAGACACACACACACACACAGTCACACACCGTCGCATAGTACTACTGAGAGTCAAGTTCAACAGAATCAAGTTTAGAAAGGGAAAACATTGGCACATCTTATCACCAAAATACAACTGCCTAAATATAGACTAACTTAGTGGCAAAAACACTTTCTGGTACATTCATTCATTGTGATTTTCTCACTTCCTCGACGTCTTGTGTTTCAAACTGAGAGACCTCACTGAGCTAAACACCCTTCTACTCAGGTCCCTCAGCGAGCGTGAGCGTGTGAGGGTGCCCTACTTGGAGGGGATGAGAGAACGATGGGAGGAGAGAGGAGGAGAGAGGGAGGGACAGCTACCCTCTAGGCTCTGAGAGCTAGAGAGGTGGAAGAGGCTGGCAGTAGAGGACAAGCGCTTGTCTTCTGCTGCTCTTCCTCCGAACACCAACGGACGAACCCCTCCACGCTGAGCTCTCTCCGATGTCCAGAGAGGAGGTCCACTGTGCCCCCTCAGATGCTCCTCTTTAGGGCTCGAGGATCCAGCACTTCCCCTGGGACTCACTGCGGAACAGAGCCTGTCTGGACAGCCTCAGCTGGAACTACACTTGTCCCAGCCACCACCACCACCCTTCCCTTTGCGTTTGAGGCACTGCTCTCTTTCTGTCGCCTCTCTGTCTCTTTGTTGGCCTGCTGCTTCTCCTTTTTGTAATTTTCCTTCTTTCCTGATCCCCTCTCTTCCACCTCTCCTTGTTCTCCTCCTCAGCTTCTTTCCCCATGAATGCCCTTCGAAGTCCCTCCAGAGTTTGTCTGCCCCCTTCTTTGGCGTCTGGGCCGTGTCGTGACTGCCTTCTCTCCCCAGTTGCTGCTGTAGCACCTCCTTTCCTTTGGAAGCTGCTCACCGTCGATGCCTCACCAACTCCCTGACACATGCCCCTGGTAGAGCCCCTCCCATCCCCCCTCTTCCACCTTCTCCTCCCCATCTACCCTCCATCTACCCCTCCACCCCCTGCACACTCCGAGCGACCCCCCTCTGGCGCGGATCGCCCCCTTGTGGTGAGCTTGCTGTCACTGACGCGAGCAGGGAGCACTGGAATGGGTCATCTCGCCGGAACACAGAGAATGGAGTAGTGGTGAGAGGGAGGCTGGAGAGGGCGGGTGAGGAGCTACCCTGGCGGTCACGAGACGAGGGGGAGGAGACAGTAGAGGAGAGGGTCGATGGGAAGGGTTTTGTTGCAGTGGAAGGTATGTGTGTGGTGGTGGTGACATGGATGATGGGTAGTGATGGTTGAGGTGGACTGGTAAGGTGATTGGGGTACTGGAATGGGAAACTGGAGAGTTGGTACACTGAGGACAGATGATCGGCCTCTTGGGGTCGGGGCAGTCTCGTTACTGGCGTGGAGGTGGCGGACACTGGAATAATCATGATGATGAGACTGGTGGTCATTCCGGGCTGTCTGGCGGGAGGAAGGGGAGGAGCTTTGGCCTTTAAACTCTGACCCCTGACCTTTTCTCTCGGTGTCGCTCTGGAAGCAGTCAACATCCAGCTCCACACCCTGCTCCATCAGGCCCACCACCACAGCCCGGGGCAGGCCAGAGAGACGGGAGATCTCCCCCACCATCGCTGAGTCCTCGCTGAGCTTACTAGGGCTGGCGTCCGGGGCATTGACGCTGGGTTGACTCCTTGTCACTTTCCCTGGTGAAGAATCCAATCTACTCCAGTCCAGTGAGCGGGAGAATCCTAGACCTGACCCAGCCCCTGACCCGGTGACCTCCAGAGAGCTCCGGTGATTGAGGTTGGAGGGACAGGTTGAGATGCGTGGCCTCACCCTCAGGGCAGGGGTGGGAGTGGCAGCGGTGGAGAGGGAGGAGGTGGAAGGAGAGGGGGAGGCAGTGGGGGTAGCATGGTCACTCCTTAATCCACCACTAGTGCTAATACCTTCCTTGGATTTTTTTGAGTCCAAACCCAGGTTTTTGTTCAGATTGGGGCTGAGGTTGAGACTGAGGTTGAGATGGAGGTTGATTTTGAGGTCTTCTCCTGTCACTGAGGGCAGGTGGCCCAGGTTGATGGAGTTCCTACTGGCCTTCTTACCGATACTGCTGAGGCTGACCCGTGCAGAGTTTCCCAGAAAAGACTTGCAGGGCGTCACACTGCCCCCTGTCAGGTTGGAGGGGGTACTGCGGCTCTCGAAGGCCAACAGCGACTGAGTGGAGCCGTGGCCAGGGGTTCTGGGGCCCCTGTGGGAGCCTTGCCTGGGGATGGCGGTAAGGGTTGTGTCAGGGGGGGCAATTCGGCTTTGGTACTGGCGAGCCAGCCTGGTGATGTACTGCTCCAGCTGGGTGAAGGTGGAGGGCTGAGGAGGCTGGGGGGGCCGGAAGAGGGGGGTGGACTGAGATTCTTCAGCCTGGGTAGAGGAGTCCGGACTCGGCGAGAGGCGAGGGGAGGGAGAGGGGTCCTGACTGTAGGTGAAGAGGGGGCTCTGGAGGGCCACGGCATGGAGGGGGCTGGGGTACGGGTACACCTCCTTGGTCCTCCGGGACACCAGATCAGAACAGAACCTGGGGTCAAGTTGGGGTCGGGGGTCAGGGAGCGGGAGGAGGGAGCCGGCATGGGGGTCGCCCAGGCTGGCGCACAGGTCAGACAGGAAGAAAAGGCTGTTCATGTCCAGGTCAACTGGGATCAAAGGACGAGAGACAGAAAGTTGATGAATGTCAGTCAGCTTTAAAGAAACAAAAGCATTTATCTAGGACCATGGTCCCAGGACTCCCTGGAAAACAGTGACATTTATCTAGGACCAACTGGTTTTCCAGGTGGAGTTGGCCTGGTCAACTAATCAGCTGTGCAGGTCCTGGACCACCTGCAATAAATGTCACTGTTTTCCAGGGAGTCCTGGCACCACGGTCCTAGATAAATGTCAACTGGTTTTCCACGGGAGTCCTGGGACCACGGTCTCTAGATAAATGTCACTGTTTTCCAGGGAAGTCCATGGACCATGGTCTAGATACATTGTCACTTCTTTTCCATGGAGTCCTGGGACCACTTGGTCCTAGATAATGTCACTGTTTTTCCAGGGAGTCCTTGGACCATGGTCCTAGATAAATGTTACTGTTTTCAGGGAGTCCTGTGACCACTGTCCTAGATAATGTCACTGTTTTCCAGGGAGTCCTGGCCACGTCCTAGATAAATGTCACTGTTTCCAGCGGATCCTGGTGACCCACGGTCCTAGATAAATGTCACTGTTTTCCAGGAGTCCTGGAACATGTCCTAGATAAATGTCACTGTTTTCCGGGAAGTCCTGGGACCATGTCCTAGATAAACTGTCACTGTTTTCCAGAGAGGTCCTGGGACCATGGGTCACTAGATAAAATGTCACTAGTTGTCCAGGAGCCTTGGACCAGTCTAGATAAATGTCACTGTTTCCAGGGTCCTGACCATGTCCCTAGATAAATCAAACTGTTTTCCAGGGAAGTCTGGGGACCATAGTCCTAGATAAATTTCAAC
>NC_036848.1:3851453-3859319 GCF_002910315.2 Salvelinus sp. IW2-2015
TGACATTTATCTAGGACCATGGTCCCAGGACTCCCTGGAAAACAGTGACATTTATCTAGGACCATGGTCCCAGGACTCCCTGGAAAACAGTGACAATTATGTCTGAATGGCCTCTACTGGTTAAATACAGATGAACTGTACTGAAGAGTGAGTGCATTTATATCTATCTGACCCGTAGACACTGGTCTCCTATCAGCGATCTCTGTGGTCTCCTCAATGCTCTGAGTCCTTGGCTGCTGCGTGGCCTTCGGCCACTGGGTGTCTCTGTGGTCTGCAGAGAGGGCCCGCTGCTCCCACAGCCTGAAGGCTCCCCCTGAGGGTGGTCCTGGTCCAGCCCGGACTAGCCCACCTTTTACTGGACCCCCCTGGGCCAGGGATGCCTCACTGGACACAGAGTAGCAGGAGTCTGATAGGGAGCTGCCACTGACTGAATAAAAACCTACAGAAGGATGGAGGGTGGGAGAAATAAAGAGGGAGGAAGAGAGATGGGGAGCGAGAAAGCAAGAGAGAGTGTAGGCCCAGAGAGAGAGTGAGAAGGTGGTCACCAGAAAGAGTGATTAAGTGGTGTTGAGAGGATAACAAGAGAGGGGTAAATAAAGGAACAGGGAGAGGAGAGGGTTAATATTTAATAAGGCTTTTCAACATGGTGTCTCACAAAGTAAACAAAACTGTTATTGGCCAAAGCCAGGGCCAGATTACAGAATGGGCATGCAGGGCTGGAGGTCAGGGCCCCCCTAGATAACATATGAACACATCACAAGCCCCCTGGAGGTACTGTAGGTGCCCCGGGGCCCCAGAATTGGTAGTCCGGCCCTGGCCAAAGCCCTATGGGTGTCACAGACCACCCCCAAATTACGCCCCCATGGTACGATCACACAACCACACAGCCCAGTACCTGAGCTGGGCCTGGAGTAATAGTCCAGCTGGACTGCACCATCAAGGTCTGGGGGTAAGAGCAGGTCAGACGGAGCATCCCAAGAGAGGGTGGAGCAGCGTGAGTTATCCCCACCATTCCCATCAACTCTGGAATGAACCGGCCCATCTCCTCCAGAGTTCCCCCCACTGTCCTTGTCCAACGTGCTGGTGTGGCATGGTAACACTGTTTCTGAAGGGGAAGAGGGAACCTGAAAGACAGAACACAGAAAACAGGGGTGTTCAAGTCACAACATGTCTATAAAGAGATGATAATTAGAGAGTGGTGTAGAATGGATCTCTAATGTTCTTATTTACCAAACACTGATGTCATCAGCCTTACTGGAAGTTCTAGAACACTCGTGAACATGATGTGTTCTTTCTCCTCAATAGCCAATACATGACTTTCTTCTTACTTAGATGAATGTGATGACCCGTGACCCCTGTGATGATGCCCTATATTAGCCGGATAGGGTTATGGGGTGGAGGGGACAACAGGGGCTTTGTTCACAGTCAGGCCTGATCAATCCTCCATTACTACGGAGATAAACAGGAGACAATACAGGTGACTCATACTGCCTAACTGAGAGGGGAAGACAGGTCTGTGTTCCAAATGGTACCCTATTCCCTATGAGGCCCATAGGGCAATGGTCAAAAGTAGTGCACTACATAGGGAATAGGGTGCCATTTAGGATGCAAACTCACTCAGAGGGGGAGAGAAGGGGATTTTAAGGAATAATAGGGGAAGACAGATGATGTAACAAAGAGCAGTGGGGGCAGGAGGAGAGGGGGATAAGGGAGGATGACAGGGGGGTGGGGGCAGGAGGAGAGGGGGATAAGGGAGGATGACGGGGTGGGGGCAGGGAAAAAACTTTGATCCTGCTTATCTCTTCTTCTTCAGCTTACAGGCTTTGCTTCGTTTTCTCTCTCTCTCTGTCTCCTCTCTCTCTTCTGCTACTTTTAGTTAGAAAAGTCATTTTCTAAGGGGAAGTGAGTGGGTGCTTGAGAGTGGGGGAGCTAAGGGTGAGCGAAAAGAGGGGAGTGAAAGAGTGAGTGAGTCAGGAAGAGAACAAGTGTGATGAATACCCCGCTCAACCCCCATAATATCTTAAAGCTACCCCCCCACCATAGCTACAGCTGCTCTCAATTCAATTCAATTGATAGGGCTTTATTGTCATGGGAAACATATGTTTACATTGCCAAAGCAAGTGAAATAGATAATAAACAAAAGTGAAATAAACAGTAAAAAATAAACAGTTAACATAAAAAGTTCCATAGGAAATGAGACATTTCAAATGTCATATTATGACTATATACAATGGTGTAACGATGTGCAAATGCTCCGGTTCCTGCTCACTCTCCACCCACACAACAGACCTAGCAGAAGAACATTCAACTCATCCAGAGCCTGCCTGCCTGCCTGCCACACTCTAAAACACAAATAGCAAATGCCCTAAGATTCGCACGCACACTAGCGTGCACGTGCACACAAACACACACATAGAAAGCGAGCTCATACACACAGTTGCACACACACACACACAGTTGCGCAAGTGTGCACGCATACACACACACACTGATAACCGTCAGGGCCATGTATRAAAACACGTACACCCCCACTCTTCCATGGACATGAAGTTACCACAGTGTAAACTTATAGTATGAGATGAGGAAGAGCGAGAGAGGCAGGTGGGGGCCCCTCAGTGCTAACAGTACTGTAATCTGATATTCCTCTTTGTGAGACAGACACACAGTCATTTTCCCTAAAGGTACAATATGTCCACACAACGCAAAGACAAATGACAGAAAATACTCCAATAAGAATGACAGACTACATAATATGAACGTATAACATACTTTTGTGACGTACTTTCATGAAGCATCTATGTAGGGTTTACGAACACTTTAAGAATGCTCTATAAAGCCTTTATAAGTTATTTTCAAAATGGGACGCATCTTTTTGAGACGTTGGGAAAGATAGGCTACATTATTAACAGCACTTACAGGCAGATATTGGTTATACACCTGCACACTATGCATTATTGATGAATTCTGTTGACTGTAACTGAAGAAGCAGAGGAGCCTGACGTTTCAATCCAAGATAATGCCCTCTGACGTCATGTTTATCTGTGTGGGCTGGGGGTTGATATAGGGCCAGCAATACATGTAATGGTGCAAATGTACATAGAAGAATGCTGGTGAGAGTGATCACAGTGTGGGCTTTGGCAGCAAACCAAGTGTTGATGGGGTGCAACTGTACTGTACTACTGTTACCCCACTGTGATAGTTCAAATAGCCACAGAGAGAGCGAGAGAGAGAGACAGAGAGACAGAGGGAGAAAGAGAGAGTGACTAACTGCAGTCTGTATATCCAGTCACGTTTCCCCTCTATCCTCTTCCCTCTCTCCTCTCCCCTCTCCTCTTTCCTCTCCTCTTCCCACTCTCCTCTCCCCTCTCCTCTTCCCTCTCTCCTCTCCCCTCTCCTCTCCTCTTCCCACCTCCTCTCCCTCCCCTCTCCTCCTTCCCTTCCCCTCTCCCCTCTCTCCTTTCCCTCCTTCTCTTCCCTCTCCTCTTCCCTCTCCCTCTTCCCTCTCTCCTCTCCCCTCTCCTGCTTCCCCTCCCTCTCCTCGTCCTCTCTCCACTCCCTCTCCACTCTCCTCTTTCCCTTCTCTCCTCCTCTCCCTCTCTTCCTCCTCTCTCCTCTCCCCTCTCCTCTTCCCTCTCTTCTCTTCCCTCTCTCCTCTCTCCTTTTCCCTCTCTTCTCTCCCCAGTGGGCAGAATTGGAGAGGTGATAACGTGTCATGTTGAAAATAACAACAGCAGAAGCAACTTGTCTCTTCATTTGTTGTTTAATATGCAAATCAGGTCTGCGTTGGCGGATGGAAAGGCAGCTACAGCGCTAGTCTCTATGGTGTGGGTGATGTAATAGCATTTAACATAGTTTAGGATGGATGCTGCTGAAAGCCACAGGGAACCTATAGAGAATAAATCGATGCAGGGTTTCTGAGAAGGAAAAAGCAGTAAATAGAATGCTGTGCTGATTCATTCCCTCGGGATCTGATGACCATGCTCTATTTGATTAATAAAAGGGAATGACTTGAGTTGTCCCTATTACTGGAGCTAAGTGACTGTTCACCAAACACTGTAACAACAAAGCAGCATGGTAGCCTAACCTACATGAGGTCAGGGGGTTCACAGACTATCTGGTTAAACTTCAGACTTCAAACTCAGATATGAGGCAGTGTAGGGCTCTGTGGCCTCCTGCATTCTATTCTTAGTATTGTACCAACTAGACCTAACAGATGTCCAAATGGTACAATGAAAGCTGAAGGCTGCATCCATGGTGAAAGAGTTCAAGTGAATAACAATACGTTTATTCAATAGGTCTACAACTTACACTTGCACCAAGTTGTTTTACTATGGGGCTTTCCCAATCAAATAATCTTATCTCACACAAAAATATCAACTATTCCCATACTACAGTAGCCTACTTACAAAGAAGACGTTTGTTCTATACAGAATATAGAACTCTGTAGAAATCTACAGAATGACCTGACCTAGGAGTAGGATTGTATCTATAGGGTGTGTACCACAGTGTACATTCTTTACACAGATACATTTATATGAGATGTCCTTGGGGAAAACTGGACTGTGAAATAGACGTGGGCATTGACACTCATCATATTAGATCCAGAAGGGGACAGAACCAGAACACCCTTTGTCTTCTTAACCTTGACTGATACAAGACGGAATTAGAAGCAGTGGAGGCGGATGGATTGCTGTCAATTCTATTAGACAGATCAAACACCTTTGTGTAATCAATGTAGCTCCGTGCTTATGACTCCATCGCTCAATCAGTGGAGAAGCGCAGCGCAGCAGTCTGTTTGATGGAACGGGATGGGAATGCCTTACTTGCAGATCAGCATGCATTCATATTTAATAACAACCAATCTTGTCAAGAGATCTGGGTCTACATACACACTGACCTGTTGCCTGCGGGATGTCGCAGAGTCATCGGAGGCTGCGCTCTCGAGGTTTTCCTCCWGTTTATCAGTGATGACAGTCACGGTGGTACCGGTGCTGCTGGTGTCTTTGAGGTCTAGTTCCGCATCGATCATGTCTAGATGTTGTCCCCGGAGCAGGTCCAGCTCTAGGATTCCGGCCAGGGTCGCTTTCAGCCGCTCGCCAATCCGAACCCGCTCGGTGCCCGACCAGAGCGAATTCACGCAGCTGCTGCGGCCAGCCATTGTAGCGGCTGAATCGGCGGTGCTTGAAGAGCTTGGTGAGCTCATGAGCTTGGTCTCAATCACAAAGGGCTATGGTCCAGCACAAGTCAGTGCAACATATGTTCTGACAATCAACAATAGCAACATTGTATCCTCCCGCCCAGCTCAACCAATGATTTGTTGGCAAAATTGCCGAGCCTACTTAATTATATCTCAACCATAAGATTATAGGCTACATTGAAGCATGCTGACTAAAGATTCACATGTATAACACTAAGGAGATTATCAAATCATATTCCATCTTAATCCTCGATATTGGTTTCATATTATGATCACCCAACTGTAACCGACAAAGAAAAAAGTGTATGTGTGTGTGGGGGGGGGGGGGGGGACACGCACGACTCCCAACACACATCATCAACTTTGCTGACAACACGATGGTGGTCAGACTGATGAGACCGCCTAGAGGGAGGATGTCAGAAACCTGGTAGTGTGGTGCTGGGACAACAACCTCTCCCCAATGTCAAGACCAAGGATCTGATCGGGGACTTCAAGAAACAGGGGCTACAGTGGAGAGGGTTAAGAGTTTCAATTTCCTCAGTGTCCACATCACTGAGGACTTAACATGGCCCTCTCACACCAGCACAGTCATGAAGAAGAGCATGGCAGTGCCTCTTCTCCTCAGAAGGCTTGATAGCATTTGGCATGGCCCTCTAGATCCTTAGGAACTTTTACAGCTGCACCATCGAAGATCCTGACTGGTTTATCACCGTCTGGTATGGCAACTGCACCGCCCCTTGACCTGTAAGGCCCTACAGAGGGTGGTGCAGACGGCCCAGAGCGTCACTGCAGTGAGCTCCCAGCCATCCAGGACCTTCATGGCCAGAGGTGTCTGAGAAAGTTCTCCATGCTCTTGCCATAAGACTGTTAAAAGGCTAACAACTACTACTCCCCCTCACCTACGCTGCTGCTAAAATGATTATTGATTGATTTATTATTACCACTGACGCTTCTGCTAAAATTATTATTGATTATTTATGATTACCGCTACGCTGCTGTTCATTGATTATTGATGGCCATTACTTTTGTATCTTTTATTTCATCTTGCTACTGGTCACTATTACTTCAGCTTACATGTACACTGTAAATTACCACAAAGTATATTACCACTAGATAATTACCACTGTATATTACAATTAGTATATTACACTAGATAATTACAGTTAGTAATATTACCACTAGTATATTACCACTAGTATATTACCACTAGTATATTACAATCGATAATTACCACTAGTATATACGGCTAGTATATTACCACTAGTATTTGCCACTAGTATAGTACCACTAGTATTACCACAGTATATCAACACTAGTATATTACACTAGTATAATTACCACAGTATATTACCACTAGTAATATTACACGAGTTTAGTATATTACCACTAGTATTATAATATACCACTAGTTATAGTTGCACTAGTATTTACCACTAGTATATCATTAACTAGGGAATATTACAGTTAGTATTTACCATACTAGATATTACCACCTGTATATTACCACAGTATATTACTCAGTATATTACCACTAGTATGGTACTGCTAGTATTTTAGCAGCTAGTATAACTACCACAAGTATATTAACCACAAGTATATTACCAGATAGTATAATTACTGCTTTGTTATCACTAGATATTACCACTAGTATATTACCACTAGTTATATCACAGTTTATTACAGCAGATATATTACCACTTGTACATTACCACTTGTATATTACGACTAGTACATTACCACAGTATACTACAACTAGTATATTACCACATTATATTACCACTAGTATAGTACCACTAGTATATAACAGCTAGTATATTACCACAGTAAATCACCACTAGTATATTACCACAGTATATTACCACAGTATAGTACCACAGTATATTACCACTAGTATATTACCACTAGCATTTACCAGCTGATATAGTACAGCTAGTATATTACCATAGTATATTACCGCAGTATAGTACCACAGTATAGTACCACTAGTATATTACCACTAGTATAGTGGGGCTCCTGAGAGGCGCAGCGGTCTAAGGCACTGCATCTCAGTGCTTGAGGCGTCACTACATACCCTGGTTCAATTCCAGGCTGTATCACAACTGGCCGTTATTGGGAGTCCCATAGGGCTGCCCATCGTAGTCCGGGTTACGGTTTGGCCAGGGTAGGCCGTCATTGTAAATAAGAATTTGTTCTTAACTGACTTGCCTAGTTWAAAAAAATGATAACTTTTTTATACCTCTAGTATATTACATCTAGTATATTACAGCTAGTATATTTCCACTAGTATATTACCACTAGTATTCACCAGCTGATATAGTACAGCTAGTATTTTACCACTAGTATATTACCACTAGTATATTAYCACTAGTATATTACAGCTATTATATTGCCACTAGTATATTACAGCTAGTATATTACCACTAGTATATTACCGCTAGTATATTTCCACTAGTATATTACCACTAGTATTTACCAGCTAGTATATTTCCACTAGTATATTACCACTAGTATATTTCCACTAGTATATTACAGCTAGTATATTACCACTAGTATATTACCACTAGTATTTACCAGCTAGTATATTACAGCTAGTATATTACCACTATTATATTGCCACTAGTATATTACCACTAATATATTACCACTAGTATATTACCACTAGTATATTA
>NC_036848.1:3862310-3867530 GCF_002910315.2 Salvelinus sp. IW2-2015
TCACTAGTAATTCCACCTAGTATACTACCACCAGTATATATCCACTAGTAATATTACCCACTGAGTATATTTACAACTAGTATATTACAACCTAAAAGTATATTATCATAGTATATTATCATAAGTATTTATACCATAGTATCCTTACCACTAGTATATTATCGAGCTAGTACTTACCCACTAAGTAATAGCTTCCAGCAATAGTATCTTATCAATAGTATCAGCTTACGACTAGTACTATTACTCCAACTAAGGTTATTTACCACTTTAGTGATTATATACCAAATAAGATAGATACATTACCAGAGGTATAAATTAACACTAGTATATTACCACTAGTAATAGGCCCTAACGCAAGAGTATGATATGAAGGCCATTCTATTGTATAAATACAGGCCACTAGTATATTACCACTAGTATATTACCACAGTATATTATCACTAGTATATTACCACTAGTATATTACCACAGTATATTACCACTAGTATATTACCACAGTATATTACCTCATTATATTACCACTAGTATATTACCATAACTATTTATAAACTGAGTATACCAAACATTAAGAACACCTTCCTAATATTGAGTTGCACTTGCACACCCCATTTGCACTCAGAACAGCCTCAATTCGATGGGGCATGGACTCTACAGGGTGTCGAAAGCATTCCACAGGGATGCTAGCCCATGTTTACTCCAACCACTCCCACAGTTGTGTCAAGTTGGCTGGATGTCCTTTGGGTGATGGACCATTCTTGATACACACGGGAAACTGTTTAGGTTGAAAAATACAAATCACTGCACATCTCCACAGCTGCGTCTGGCACCTACTACCATACCCCATTGAAAGGCACTTAAATATTTGGTCTTGGGCATTCACCCTCTGAATGGCACACACAAAATCCACATCTCAATTGTCTCAAGGCTTAAAAATCTTTCTTTAACCTGTCTCCTTCCCTTCATCTACACTGATTGAAGTGGACTTAACAGGTGACATCAATAAGGGATCGTAGCTTTCACCTGGTCAGTCTATGTCATGGAAAGAGCAGGTGTTCTTAATATTTTGTACACTCAGTGTATAGTCCTGCTACCAGTCACTTTTCAGCCCTGTTTACATATATCTGCATATCACGCCTACACTGACACTCTGGCACACACACTCACCACCACTTATGCTGCTGCCATACTGTTTACTATTATTATTCTTATTATTTATCCTGCTACCAGTGACTTTCTCCTAATCTCCCACCTACATGTGGTGTTGGAACTGACCCTGTCTATAGCTTCCTTTCTTATGTCTCATGTTTTCTTTATTATACAGTGCCTTTGGAAAGTATTCAGACCCCTTGACTTTTTCCAAATGTTGTTACGTTATTTTTTTTATCATCAATCTACACACAATACCCCATAATGACAAACTGAAAACAGGTTTTTAGAAATGTTTGCAATTTTATTAAAAATAAAATACCGAAATTGAGCACAGGTGCATCCTATTTCCAATGATCATCCCTGAGATGCGTCTACAACTTGATTGGAGTCCACCTGTGTGGTATATTCAATTGATTGGACATGATTTGGAAAGGCACACACCTGTCTATATAAGGTCCCACAGTTGACAGTCCATCTGAGCAATCGGGGGACAAGGGCCTTGGTCAGGGAGGTGACCAGGAACCCGATGGTCACTGACAGAGCTCTAGAGTTCCTCTGTGGAGATGGGAGAACCTTCCAGAAGGACAACCATCTATGCGGCACTCCACCAATCAGGCCTTTATGGTAGACTGGCCAGACGGAAGCCACTCCCCAGTAAAAAGCACATGACAGCCCGCTTGGAGTTTGCCAAAAGACACCTAAAGACTCTCAGGCCATGAGAAACAAGCATGGTAGTGGCAGCATCATGCTGTGGGGATGTTTTCAGTGGCAGGGACTGGGATACTAGTCAGGATCGAGGGAAAGATGAACGGAGCAAAGTATAGAGAGATCATTGATGAAAACTTGCTCCAGAGCACTCAGGACCTCAGACTGGGGCGAATGTTCCCTTCCACCCGGACAACGACCCTAAGCACACAGCCAAGACAACGCAGGAGTGGCTTCGGGACAAGTCTCTGAATATCCTTAAGTGGCCCAGCCAGATCCCGGACTTGAACCCGATCTAACATCTCTGGAGAGACCTGAAAATAGCTGGGCAGCGACGCTCCCCATCCAAACTGAACGAGCTTGAGAGGATCTGCAGAGAAGAATGGGAGAAACTCCACAAATAAAGGGTGTGCCAAGCTTGTAGCGTCATACCCAAGAAGACTCGAGGCTGTAATCGCTGCCAAAGGTGCTTCAACAAAGTACTGAGTAAAGGGTATGAATGCTTATGTAAATGTGATATTTCAGCTGTTGTGTTTTTATACATTCTACAAACGTGTTTTTGTTTTGTCATTATGGGGTATTGTGTGTATATTGATGAGGGAAAATGTTGTTTTAATACACTTTAGAATGAGGCTGTAAAGTAACAAATAGTGGAAAAAGTCAAGGTGTTTGAATCCTTTCCGAATGCACTGTATCTGTGACCAACAGATGCATATCTGTATTCCCAGTCATGTGAAATCCATAGATTGGGGCCTAATGAATTTATTTCAATTGACTGATTTCCTTTTATGAACTGCAACTCAGTAAAATATTTGAAATTGTTGCATGTTGCATTTATATTTTTGTTGAGTGTAGTATATTTAGTCTACACGTTTACTAGGCCTGTTATTGTGAGTCTTCGGAAATGAAAGGTTCACATTACAGTTGCATCAATCACCTATTTGGGTTACAGTATGGGATAAGTTCTGTCCCTTTGGATCGGACAGGTGCACCTCCCCCTGTCTACTCCGCTGAAAACCACTCTGTTATGTCAACCTTCAACCAGCAGAGAGCAATCTTTGCCTACGGGTATACAAATGTGGTTCATTCCAAGAGCCGTTTTTGGTTTGGGTCTACAGCAGCTTCTTTGCTCTCTAGATCAATTCTATAATTCATGTTTTCTCACTGTACAACAAAGGTGAGAGCATTTCAAAGGGGATTGTTCTCTAATTGTGTAGGTGGAGCAACATTMTCCTACCTAGAGAGCAAGATAAACAAATCCCTAAAGCGCCACGTTACCCCTTGGGCTTTTCAAGGTGCATACAATTCAAAGGGAGAGATAGAGTTGAAATGTTACAATTTTGAGTTTGCATCCCAATATTATACATCACAGAAGAATGAAATATAACAAAACCGTTTGACATAGAAACACTGGATTTTCTGAGGGTTTTTTAAACTATGTTTATTAGTTATGAAATTATGAAAAATAGGAATCCCTGAGGCCACTAGGTCATTTGACTGCAGGAAAGAGCTATGGTCTCTAGAAGTGACAATGATATAAAACACAAAATATTGAGTAATATGATGTAATGTTTGTAAACACTTTACCTAGCAGCCAACCTGCTTGCACCAATCCCTTGTAATTACAGTAAAATACTGTGAAATATAAACCTCCTCCTTCTACTAATTTCATTCAGTCATCCATTAATTGATTCATTCCAGTTATGGTAGCATTTACCTTTTTCAGTATAATACAGTACATTGTACAGTATTGTACTATGTGTCATTACACAGTACTTGCTTTGATACCATATTCATATCACAGTAGGTGTACAGTAATATAAAATACAAGGGTCAAATAAGTGTGTGTGTGTGTGTGTGTGTGTGTGTGTGTGTGTGTGTGTGTGTGTGTGGTGATGTGCGTGTCCGTGCCTGTGCGTGCGTGCGTGCGTGCGTGCGTGCGTGCGTGCGTGTGCACAGAGGGAGGGAGTTAGAGAAAAGGAGAGAAATTGTGAAAACTTCAGAAACATCAAACTCATGCAGACAAACAATGGGCGTTGTGCAATGGTAGTGTATGTTCCATTTCCAATGCATAAATTATTCACACTCAGACTCCCATATATGCCCCCATATATCTGGTTTCAAATGTACCCTGTGTGTAATAAGAAACATGAATACAGTCACGGAGTAAAAATTTAAAAGTTTAATTTAATTCCTATGAAATATCAACATGTCCTGCTTCATATCAAAAACATACAAGTGKTTTTTTTTTATTGCGCATCCTCAAGTGAATTATTCAACAGCGAGCGTGTGAGCCCTCATGACAAGAACGTCTGAGATATGCTGTAAATGGTCTGAGATAACCAGTATGTGTAAAGTGGATCTGAACAAATAATGAGGCCATGGCTAATGCACATCAGATCCTTAGGACGGGGAGTGGGTCCAAGCTTTGTTTTGTAAGCATATTCCCATAGTTTCGCCACATATCGACCCCTCCCAGGGCAGCCCGCCTTGATATAAAAGGCAGCGGTAAACGGTGAAGAGTTGGGTTTTTTGCCAACTTCCACCTGAGGGGACTATTACAGTCAGCCTGGGTCAAGGACCGCCGCGGGCGCAACAAGCAGCAAGCAGCCGCAGCAAGAAGCAAAACCATCCGAGAAGAAAAATGCCTCCCTTCGAGAAATCTATGGAGCTGATGCCTTTCAAGCTAAGACAATTCCTTGGTTGGTGCTTCTATTATATTCTATTCTATAGTCATTCTAGTGGTCAATAATAAAGTGGTAATCTTCTTCTGTTATGCTTTTTCGAGTGACAAGAAAACATGAAGTGTGCAGTATTTGTATTAAATTCCCAAACAAGTTACCTGTGAGTAATTCTGCTGCTCTTAACATTATGGTAAATTATTGCGTCCAATAAAATGCAAGGAATGCTAACAGTTGTCTATTTGTGTGCTGTAACTGCAAAAGTGAATGTAGAGCGTTACCCCGTGAGAAGACCCTTCCCCTACTGGACATGACCAAATACCTGGTTCCATTCGAGCTGACCTTGGGTCAGTTCCTCTGTCTACTCAGGTGAGCACTGATTGAGGGTGTGTGAAAAAGGATTTGTTTTATGATAAAATCTAAGTAGATTTGCTGACAGTCTGTGTGTGTGTGTGTGTTTGCATATGGTATTGACCATGTCTTCACGGGACCCATGTGATAACCCCTCTTCCTATCCTCTACCTCTCCTCAGGAGTAAGATTGACCTGGAGTCCACCCAGGCTCTGTACCTGTTGGTGTCAGAGAGGAGCATGTCCTGCATGTCGTCCAGTATGGGAGACGTCTACTCCCAGTACAGCGACCCGGATGGCTTCCTTTACATCACCTATGCCTCACAGGACATGTT
>NC_036848.1:3872233-3891983 GCF_002910315.2 Salvelinus sp. IW2-2015
CCCAGTCACGGAGAAAAAATTTAAAAGTTTACAATTTAATTCCTCAACTGCCAATCATTCAACACGCTCCTGCCTTCTTCATATCAAAAAACATTACAAGTGTTTTTTTTTTATTGCGCCAATCCTCAAGTGAATTAATTCAACAGCGATGCGTGTGAGCCCTTCATTGACAAAGAACGTCTGCAGATATGGCTGGTAAATGGTCTGAGATAACCTAGTATTGTGTGTATAATTGTGGATTCTGAACATATATAATGGGCCTTATGTGCTAATGGCCACATCAGATCCGAGGAGAGACCCGGCCCCCCCTCCTCCCCATTTAGGGCGGGAGTGGGTCCAAGCTTTGTTTGTAAGCAGTAGGGATTCATGTTTCGCCACATATCGACCCTCCCAGGGACAGCCCGCCTATGATTATAAAAGGCAGCGGTGGTGAAACGGTGATAGAGGTTGAGTTTTTACCAACTGTCCACCTGAGGGGACTATTAGAAAGGGTTTCAGCCCTGGGTCAAGGACCGCCGGCGGGGCGCAACAAGCAGCAAGCAGCCGCCAAGCAAGCGAAGCCGAAAACCATTCGATTTAAGAAAAATGTCCATTCCCTTCGAGAAAGATCTATGGAGCTGATGCCTTTCAAGCAGACAATTCCTTGGGATTGGTGCTTCTATTAATTCTATTCTATAGGTCATTCTAGTGTCATATAATAGTGGGTAATGCTTCTTCTGTGTTATCGTTTTTCGAGTGCAAAGAAAACATGAAAGTGGCCAGAGTATTTGTAATTAAATTTTCAAAACAAAGTTTACCTGGTGGATAAAATTCTGCTGGTCTGGGTGCTCTTTAACATTATGGTAATTATTGCGTCAATAAAATGCAAGGAATGCCTATAACAGTTGGTCTATTGTGTGCCTGTAACTGCAAAAGGTGAATGTATGAAGCGTTACCCCGTGAGAAAGGAAACCCCTTCCCTATGACTACGTGGACATAAGACTCAAAAATCTGTTCCATTGCGAGACGACCCTGGTGTCAGATTCGTCGTTCTTTTACTCAGGTTGAGCACTGGTTGGGTGTTGTGAAAAAGGATGTATATTATGAGGGAACTCAAGTTGATTTGCCTGACATCGTGCTTTGTGTGTCGTGTTGTGTGTGTGTGTGTGTGTGTGTGTGTGTTGTGTGTGTGTGTGTGGGTGTGTGTGTGTGTGTGTGTGTGTGTGTGTGTGTGTGTTTTGGTTGTCTTCAGCAAATGAAGCGAACATGCAGATTGTTCCATAAATAGATAGGAGGCAATTAACACTGACTCAAAAAATAAAAGGGAACACTTACACAACAATGCACTCCAAGTCAATCACACTTCTGTTTGAAATCAAAAACTGTCCACCTTAGGAAGCAAGCACATGTTGACAAATCAATAATTTCACATGCTGCTTAGTGTGCAAACTGGAATAGACAAAAGGTGGAAATTATAGGCAATTGCAGGACACCCCAAAAAGGAGTGATTCTGCAGGTTGGTGACACAACCACTTCTCTCGTTCCTACTGCTTCCTGCTGATGTTCTTGGTCACTCTTTGAATGCTGGCGGCTCTCTCACTCTAGTGGTAGCATGAGACGGAGTCTACAACCCACACAAGTTGGCTCAGGTAGTGCAGTTCATCCAGGATGGCACATCAATGCGAGCTGTGGTAAAAAGGTTTGCTGTGTCTGTCAGCGTATGTCCAGAGCATGGAGGCGCTACCAGGAGACAGGCCAGTACATCAGGAGACGTGGAGGAGGCCGTAGGAGGGCAACAACCAGCACAGCAGGACGCTACCTCCGCCTTGTGCAAGAGGGTGCACTGCCAGCGCCCTGCAAAAATTACCTCCAGCAGGCCACAAATGTGCACCTTTTTACCCACAGCTCGCATTGATGTGCTATCCTGGATGAACTGCACTACCTGAGCCACTTTGTGTGGGTTGTAGACTCCGTCTCATGCTACCCACTAGATAGAGCACCGCCACATTTCAAAGTGACAAACATCAGCCAGGAAGCATAGGAACTGAGAAGTTGTCTTGGTCACCACCTGCAGAATCATCCTTTTTTTTGGGTGTTTGCTAATTGCCCTATAATTTCCACCTTTTTTCTATTCCATTTGCAAAACAGCATGTGAATGTATTGTCAATCAGTGTTGCTTCCTAACGTCGACAGTTTGATTTCACAGAAGTGTGATTGACTTGGAGTTACATTGTGTTGTTTAAGTGTTCCCTTTATTTTTTTGAGCAGTGTATATACAGTATAGGTTATATAGTGAATCATAGGCTGCAAGGGGCTACTAAATGACATTTCCAGAGGCACACTGACACACCTAATGATGAAGAGGAAGCTATAGGCTACTCACTGCGATGGCGGATGCGCTCGTCAAGGCAATAGCCTATCTCAAGATGATCTACTTTGAAAAACAGTGCTGCTGTTAGATACAATTTGGGAGTTATTGAGGAAATATTTTTCTATTGGTTCTACAGACAGATTAGTCTACTCTTTTCAGCAGTAGGCATTTGCTTTCCAAACTGTACGTTTTTCCCGCAATTGTATTTTTAAATCTGCAAAAGGCAAACTGACAGCCGCAACAAACCATAGAAATATAAACCATAGATGGCAGTTTCCATTCAAGTCAGGACTGGCATCCATTGCTAGTTTAACAGTCATATTGCCAGGGTAAGAGGTGATAAAATCCTTCTATGGAATATTTGTCTATGATCATGAAGGAACAAGCTGGAGCCTATAGCTAGCATGCTGCCCAAGCTGCGGCCTTCCCAACTATAGGCATACCGGTAACTGCCAAAATAAAGGAAACACTTGAGTTAACAAGGGATAGAAAGTATGTGTTATCGTGTGGGGTGCATTTTTCTGGCATGGTTTAGGTCCACTTGTAGAATCTATGCCGAGGCGCATTGAAGCTGTACTGGCAGCTGGTCAGGGCGCAACACCCTTTTAAGACACTTCATGTTGATGTTTCCTTAATTTTGGCAGATACCTGTATGTGGTCGTGATAAACTTAATTCACAACAATGTTTTAGAAACTATTGATCCTCTGTGGCTAAATGATGCACTCTGGTGTATTGTGAACATTTAGAGTGGGCTCCTGTGGTTGAGGATGAGAAAAATGAGAATAAAACAAATAGCATAATTTGTATTTGTTTTGCCTCTTGGGCCCAGCCCCTGACTCACATACTTGACCAATCACATTTATTTATTATGCAGTTTAATTTAAAAAATGAATCAGTTACCCAATCAAGGCAGTTACCCATGTTCCCCCCCCTACCTCCTCTCCTCCCCCCATCTGATGATTAGCAGAGCGGCAGCAGAGCGGCAGGCGGCAGCAGAGCGGCAGGCGGCAGCAGAGTGGCAGGCAGCAGGCGGCAGCAGAGCGGCAGGCGGCGCAGAGCGCAGCAAGGAGCGCGCAGGCGGCAGCAGAGCGGCAGGAGCAGAGCGGCAGCAGAGCGGCAGACGAGCAGCAGAGGCGGCAGCCAGAGCGGCAGCAGAGCGGCAAGGCAGCAGAGCGGCAGAGGCGCGCAGCAGAGGTGGCAAGCAGCAGAGCGGCAGCAGAGTGGCAGCAGCAGAGCGGCAGCAGAGCGGCAGGCAGAGAGTGGAGCAGATGCAGCAGCAGAGCGCAGGCAGCAAGCGGCAGCAGAGCGGCAGCAAGACGGCAGGCAGCAATGGCGCCAGCGGCAGGCAGCAGAGTGGCAGAAGAGCGGCAGCAGAGGCAGAGCGGCAGCCAGAGCGGCAGCACCGAGCGGCAGCAGAGCGGCAGGCAGAAGCGGCACGCAGAGCGGCAGCCAGAGCAGCGGCAGCCGCAGGACAGCGCAGCTGGCAGCAGCAGCGCAGCAGAGCGCAGGCAGCAGCAGCAGAGCGCAGGGCAGCAGCAGAGAGCGGCAGCAGCAAGGGCAGCAGCAGGCGCAGAAGCGGGCAGGCAGCAGAGCGCAGAGCAGGCAGCAGAGCGGCAGCGGCTGTCTTACTCATTGATAGCGTGCTCCTGATCTCCTGTGGTTGCTGTTCAGTGAAAAAAACTAAAATATATACTACATATATAATACATACAGTATATTTTCCTAAATAATTAAGTGTTCATTTTTTTCTGCCTTTTGGGTCCGCCGCGGTAAAGCCTGCCTGCATTAAACAGGCCCTTTCTATTCTCTACCTCTCCTCAGGAGTAAGATTGACTTGGATCCACCCAGGCTATGTGTCTGTTGGTGTCGAGAGGAGCATGTCCTGCATGTCGTCCAGTAATGGAGAGGTCTACTCCCTGTAACGTCTGCTTCCAACTCACAGTCTCAAACACGTAGATCCCGTGAACGCAGCCTCACTCTCCAGATCCCAATCACCTGAGTTCTGATCACCTGTCACACACCGTATGTCATTATCCACACACTATTTAGTTCAGTTCTCTTGCATCCCATCACTGTGAGGTATTGTTTGATTTGTGATACACTTCTATTTGGAGCTCTGTTTTTCCTGTAATTTACTCCTCCCGTGTATGATCGTTTTTGCCTGCCTCACTAACGACGTCTTATGCCTATTCCCTGCCTGTACTTTAGCCTGCCTGTACTTTAGCCTATTGGATTTCCTGTTATCAACCTATTGCCTGATCTCCCGTTACTAGCCTTTTCACTGCCTGTACTGTTGCCTTGTGTATGACCTTCTGCCTGCCCCTGGACCGATGCTACCTGCCTCCTCCTGTGGTCCTTTACAATAAACACATGCTGCGCCCTGCGCTTGAAACCAGCTCTCTGTCTCCCATCGTGTTCATTACACTCCCAGTACAGCGACCCGGATGGCTCGCTGTACTTCTAGCACCCTTTGCACAATGTGTTCTAAAACTGAAATACTGCTTTTGAAGAGTGGTTTAAACCGGACAACTGGGTGGGTCTCTCTCGGCTGTACATTCAGGCCATGGTGGAGTCAATGTTATGAGTGGCAAGGTTATTTTTGACATGCTGTACTGTGCATGGCGTGCAATCTGTTCTATTTAATCAAGTGTGTGAAGAACACAGAGCGATGCTAAGGAAGACGTGTGAAATGGCTAATTAGTGTCGTGTCACAGGGCTTACATAATGTGCTGTTGGTTTACTTTAGAATACTGATAGCTTTATACTACTATTGATAGTATGAAGACTTTGAAGTATGGAAGCAAGATCATTTGAGCTGTTAACAGATTGTTCTAGTTTAAGTGTGCTGTACAGATACTTTCAACACAGACATACAGTAGCCTATTACAAACACGCCACACAAGCACTGGACTGATGGAAACTTTTGAAACAGTATCTCACCCATATCCATAACTCACAAGAGGAACTACAGCATTTACAGGTCAGTCAGTAGAACAGTAACATATATATCGTGTGTAGGAATAACTCAAGAGATTGCCCAAGTCCCAATCAAAATGAAAACAGTGTAAACCAGTTCAAACCTAATCCTGTCTCACCAGAGGTATGTTGTGAGGATCATGTGGAACAGGGTCAGAGCATGACAGAGCATCACACAGTCTGAGTTTCATGCTGGGCCCCTAGCTGAGGGTTTGACACAAGGCGTGTGTGTTTGATGCTAGCGAAAGATAACATAAACCCCCAAAATCAGGTTCTAAAGGGGATAAAGATGCAGACAAATTCCAATCTGTCATGGAGACACAAAGGAAACATAGAAGAAATCAAGTGCAGTCACCATTGTGTAGTAGGTATAACCTTTGTGTGTACTGGGCATCAAGTTCAAATATTAAGAGGTGCAATAGAGCACAAAAACAAGCTTCAAGGTGTAAAGACGCAGCTGCTTCTACAGATGTAAAACTACCCACACGCTGCATTCAGACAGCAGATGAGCCTGTTGTACAGTAAACATGCATGCACAGACTAACACAGGACATCAGATCAGAGTACTTCTGCATAACTCACATTCCTGTCCCTAGCCCATTCTCCATTAGCTAGACGTCATTTGAGTGCCATGCATGAAGAGAAAGATCTATGATCACCATAGAGACAAGGCATTGGGGACAAAACAACTAGGCGGGGTTGGGGGGCTGTCATCATAATGGTATGTGAGTTGTGAAAAAGTAAACATTGTCAAGTGCAATCAATCAAGTACATAAACTCTGCAAAAAAAGAAACGTCCTCTCACTGTCAACTGCGTTTATTTTCAGCAAACTTAACATGTGTAAATATTTGTATGAACATAACAAGATTGAAACAACTGAGACTAAGACTGCCACAAGTCACAGTGTGACTAACAGAAATTGAATATGTTTTGTCGCTGAACAAAGGGGGTCAAAATAAAAACAGTCATTTTGGTGTGGCACCAGCTGCATTAAGTACTGCAAGTGCATCTCCTCCACATGGACTGCAACAGATTGAACAGTTCTTGCTGTGAGATGTTACCCACTCTTCACCAAGGCACCCTGCATGTTCCGGGACATTTCTGGGGGGAATGGCCTAGCACCACCCTCCGATCAAACAGGTTCCAGACGTGCTCAATGGGATTGAGATCTGGCTCTTCGCTGGCCATGTCAGAACACTGACATTCTGTCCGGGGGTACCCCCCCCCTGTCCGGGGGTATCATCGGATGGGGCCACAGTGTCTCCTGACCCTCCTGTTTTAGCCTCCAGTATTATGCTGCAGTAGATTATGTGTCGGGGGCTAGGGTCAGTCTGTTATATTTGGAGTATTTCTCCTGTCTTATCCGGTGTCCTGTGTGAATTTAAGTATGCTCTCTCTAATTCTCTCTTTCTCTCTTTCTTTCTTTCTCTCTCTCGGAGGACCTGAGCCCTAGGACCATGCCTCAGGACTACCTGGCATGATACGTCTTTGCTGTCCCAGTCCACCTGGCCGTGCTGCTGCTCCAGTTTCAACTGTTCTGCCTGCGGCTATGGAACCCTGACCTGTCACCGGACGTGCTACCTGTCCCAGACCTGCTGTTTTCAACTCTCTAGAGACAGCAGGAGCGGTAGAGAATACTCTCAATGATCGGCTATGAAAAGCCAACTGACATTTACTGACTTGACTGACTTGTTGCACCCTCGACTTGTTGCACCCTCAAAATACTACTGTGATTATTATTATTTGACCCTGCTGGTCATCTTTGAACATTTGAACATCTTGGCCATGTTCTGTTATAATCTCCACCGGCACAGCCAGAAGAGGACTGGCCCCCTCATAGCCTGGTTCCTCTCTAGGTTTCTTCCTAGGTTTTGGCCTTCTAGGGAGTTTTCCTAGCCACCGTGCTTCTACCCTGCATTGCTGCTGTTTGGGGTTTTAGGCTGGGTTTCTGTACAGCACTTTGATATATCAGCTGATGTAAGAAAGGCTATATAAATAAATTTGATTTGATTCCTGTCTTGCAGGAAATCACACACAGAATGAGCAGTATGGCTGGTGGCATTGTCATGCTGGAGGGTCATGTCAGGATGAGCCTGCAGGAAGGGTACCACATGAGGGAGGAGGATGTCTTCCCTGTCACACACCGCATTGAGAATCTCAGTCAGATGACGCTGTGACACACCGCCCCAGAACATGACGGACCCTCCACCTCCAAATCGATCCCGCTCCAGAGTACAGGCCTTATTCCTTCGACGATAAACGCGAATCCGACCATCACCCCTGGTGAGACAAAACCGCGACTCGTCAGTGAAGAGCACTTTCTGCCAGTCCTGTCTGGTCCAGCGACGGTGGGTTTGTGCCCATTGGCGACGTTGTTGCCGGTGATGTCTGGTGTGGACCTGCCTTACAACAGGCCTACAAGCCCTCATTCCAGCCTCTCACGGACAGTCTGAGCACTGATGGAGGGATTGTGCGTTCCTGGTGTAACTCGGGCAGTTGTTGTTGTTGCCCATGTTTGGATGTACCGATCCTGTGCAGCTGTTACACGTGGTCTGCCATTGCGAGGACGATCAGCTGTCCGTCGTCTCCCTGTATTGCTGTCTTAGGCGTCTCACAGTACGGACATTGCAATTTATTGCCCTGGCCACATCTGCAGTCCTCATGCCTAAGGCACGTTCACGCAGATGAGCAGGGACCCTGGGCATCTTTCTTTTGGTGTTTTTCAGTCAGTAGAAAGGCCTCTTTAGTGTCCTAAGTTTTCATAACTGTGACCTTAATTGCCTACTGTCTGCAAGCTGATAGYGTCTTAACGACCATCCCACAGGTGCATGTTCATTAATTGTTTATGGTTCAAGCATGGGAAACAGTGTACAAACTCTTTACAAAGATCTGTGAAGTTATTTGGATTTTTACAAATTATCTTTGAAAGACAGTGTCCTGAAAAAGGACATTTCTTTTTTTTTTGCTGAGTTTAGTTTGTTGAGTGGAAGTGTAAACATTTGGTTTCTCTCTCTCTCTAAGATATGGAAATAAGAGAATTTGAATTATGCTAAACTGGCACATCTAGACATGCCAACAATATCTTGGGTTGAGGTGAAACCAGTCTAGTAGTTTAAAACCTGCTTTTGAAAGCTTCAATAGTTTAAACTCAAAATTTCTGTTTGTTTCTCTTTATATGTGTCAAAGTTCTGGAACTTTCTCAACTGGGCTTCCAGCATTCTAAATGATCTCCACATGTTCACCATTAATGTGTTCCAGAATCTCAATCACTTCCTTCTTTCTCGCAGTTCCTTCTTTCTCGGTCAGTATCGTCAGTTGATCAGTAGGCCTACAGCTGTATCTCTCCACCCTTGGTCAAAACATATTTGACAAGCAGATACATAAGTGGAGTCCTGTCCTCACTTGCGTCCAGCTCAGCTGACAGTGACCGGTTCTCACCTACAGGGGGCACTTATGTATTCAATTCTATACATGTAGACATTTCAAAATAAGAGTTTCCAACATACACTACTTAATTGAGATAAATATTAAATTTTTATTAATTGGAGAAAATAAAACGGAAGCATTTGAAAACATCTCATAGTAAACCGACACGAAATACAAAAATATAGATAAAACAATTCTAAGTTATAATCTTTTTTCTCCAAAAAGAACAAGTTCATTACGTTTCTTTGGATCAACATATGGACAGTATATTTTAAATGTCTTTAACACGTTTTCCATCTCCTCACGCAGCATCAACACATTATGTTGCATTAATGTCCATTCATCAGTTCCAACCCTCCCTCAGCAAATATTCAGAAACATTTCCCCCACAACGCAAAACAAKCCCTCCCTAACCAAGCCCTCCCCAGGTTCATCAGATTGCGTTTCCCCCCCTTCCTCCCAGCCCCACATCACTCTCCCATATCAATCTCCTGGTGGCGTTTAGAAGGTGGCACCAGGTGTTCCGGAAGCTTACCCGGCAGCTCATGTCCCTCCAGCTTCACTCTGATCAGGTGATTGGCCAACGCAAACTCCTCGTCGTCTAGGTAACCATCCTTATCCACGTCGGCCAGCTTCCAGATCTTGCCCAGGACCGTGTTGGGCAGCTTGGACTTCATCATCTCCTTCTTRGCTGCCGCGCCCGACACTTTACCATTGATTGGTGACAGCGTGTAGAAAATCTCATCGTACGAAGGTTTGTCCCGGGCCACCACCCACTCCAGCTCATCGATGCCTTCCTCGGCACCCTCTCCGTAGCCGTGACCGAAGGGGCCGGACATGGTACCTTCAAAGGCACCTCCGTGGACAGCCTGGCTGGGCATGGCGGCTTCCTCCTGTCGGACCAGGGTCATGAGGCGAGCGATGTCGTTGGCCAACATGTCCTCCACAGCCTCCAGTAGCTTGGGCTTCATGGTAGGGAACTTAGAGAAGTCGTGGCCAGCCAGGAGCTCCTATAGAGACGAGGGAGAAGGGAGATGTATACTATGTTAAAGGTCTGAGAATTAACAAATAATATGTTCATCATTGGATGGTCTTCATTACTTCAACAACATAATACAGAGAACGGGATAAGACTTCAGTTTGTAGAGTCACATTGATTAACCTCTGGTGTGTACGGAAACTATTCCAGCAACATTTCTCTGAGGAAACAAAGGCTAAACTAGATATGGATTCAGGGTCTCCATCTCACCTGCATCTTCTTGAGTTTAGGGAAGTCTCCAGGGGAGATCTGATGTTCCCTCTCGATCTTCAGGTACGTCTCTCCCAGGTTGGCGATCAGTTCCTTCTTCTTGTTCTCCTTTCCAAACACACTGGGCATCTCCTTCTTCAGAGAGATGATGATATAGGCATGGACCTGGACAAAGGTTCAAAGTTCACACAACCTTTAGAAACAAGCTATTGACCAGACTGATATTCTGCCATAATAAACCATCTAGTTGAGGATGTAGACATGGACAAGGGTTCAAACATCCTCGAGAAACTACCTGTTGGCCCACAACAAAATACTAGCTTTAACGCTGCTCCTCTCTGCTAAAGTGCCCTCTTGGATATTCCCTTATTCCTAGTCCCATTCTTTTAATTTAGCTTAAATAGAACAACRAGTTAATAATGGTGAGCGAGTGCTGCACCTTTTCAATAATATTATTTTTTATAAATGTTGCACCTCGACTCCCGTTGGTTGAGTGCCCTCCACTTCCTTATCTTTTCCCCCCATACCTTCCTACAAACATCTGGACTCCTCCCCTCACCTTAGCCAGCCGTGCCCTTTTGATGAGGTCATTGAGTTTCCGTATCGCTGCGTTCCGGGGCAGCCCCTGGATGTCCTGGAACAAGTCCTGTTCCTCAGCCTCAAACAGCTTCCTGTTGTCAGGGATCAGGAGAGGCTGGGCCCAGAACGACCCGATGTACACCCTGACCACCTAAGGACCACAATACACATAAATCAATAAAGACAAAGACAAATAAATATATGGGCTCCTGAGTGGTGCAGCGGTCTAAGACACTGCATCTCAGTGCTAGAGGCGTCACTACAGACACCCTGGTTCTGTGGTGGTGTTTGTGGCTCAGCGGTCTAAGACACTGCATCTCAGTGCTAGAGGCGTCACTACAGACACCCTGGTTCTGTGGTGGTGTTTGTGGCTCAGCGGTCTTAGACACTGCATCTCAGTGCTAGAGGCGTCACTACAGACACCCTGGTTCTGTGGTGGTGTTTGTGGCTCAGCGGTCTAAGACACTGCATCTCAGTGCTAGAGCGTCACTACAGACACCCTGGTTCTGTGGTGTTGTTGTGGCTCAGCGGTCTAAGACACTGCATCTCAGTGCTAGAGGTGTCACTACAGACACCCTGGTTTGATTCCAGGCTGCATCACAACTGGCCATGATCGGGTGTCCCATAGGGTGGCGCACAATTGGCCCAGCGTCGTCCGGGTTAGGGTTTGACCGGGGTAAGCCGTCATTGTAAATAAGAATTTGTTCTTAACTGACTTGCCTAGTTAAATAAATCAAACATATATACCGTACCAGTCAAAAGTTGGACACACCTACTCATTCAAGGGTTTTTCTACATTGTAGAATAATAGTGAAGACATCAAAACAATGAAATAACAAATATGGAATAATGTAGTAACCAAAAAATTGTGTTAAATCAAAATATATTTTATATTTGAGATTCTTCAAAGTAGCCACCCTTTGCACACTCTTGGCATTCTCTCAACCAGCTTCATGAGGTAGTCACCTGGAATGCATTTCAATTAACATGTGTGCCTTGTTAAAAGTTAATTTGTGGAATTTCTTTCCTTCTTAATGCGTTTGAGCCAATCAGTTGTGTTGTGACAAGGTAGGGGTGGCATACAGAAGATAGCCCTATTTGATAAAAGACCAAGTCCATATTATGGCAACAGCTCAAATAAGCGAATAAGATAAATGACAGTCCATCATTACTTTAAGACATGAAGGTCAGTCAATCCGGTAAAATTTCAATAACTTCAAAAGTTTCTTCAAGTGCAGTCGCAAAAACCATCAAGCGCTATGATGAAACTGGCTCTCATGAGGACCGCCMCAGGAAAAGAAGACCCAGAGTTACCTCTGCTGCTGAGGATACGTTCATTAGAGTTACCAGCCTCAGAAATTGCAGCCCAAATAAATGTGTCACCGAGTTCAAGTAACAGACCTCTGAACAGTTAATGTTGAGATGAGACTGCGTGAAATCAGGCCTTCATGGTCAAATTGCTGAAAAGAAACCACTACTAAAGGACACCAATAAGAAGAGACTTGCTTGGGCCAAGAAATACAAGCAATGGACATTAGAGAGGTGGAAATCTGTCCTTTGGTCTGATGAGTCCAAATTTGAGATTTTAGGTACCAACCACCGTGTCTCTGTGAGACGCAGAGTAGGTGAACGGATGATTTCCGCATGTGTGGTTCCCACCGTGAAGCATGGAGCCTCCTCCTGGTGTGTGCGGGCTTTGCTAGTGACACTGAGGGTGATTTATTTAGAATTCAAGGCACACTTAACCAGCATGGCTTCCACAGCATTCTGCAGTGGGACTATCATTTGTTTTTCAACAGGACAATGACCAAACACACCTCCAGGCTTTGTAAGGGCTATTTGACCAAGAAAAAGAGTGACGGAGTGCTGCATCAGATGACCTGGCCTCCACAATCACCTGACCTCAACCCAATTGAGATGGTTTGGGATGAGTTGGACCACAGAGTGAAGGAAAAGCAGCCAACAAGTGCTCAGCATATGTGGGAACTCCTTCAAGACTGTTGGAAAAGCCTTCCTGGTGACTACCTCATGAAGCTGGTTGAGAGAACGCCAAGAGTGTGCAAAGCTGTCATCAAGGCAAAGGGTGGCTACTTTGAAGAATCTAAAATACATTTTGATTTGTTTAACAGTTTTTTTGGTTACTACATGATTCCATGTGTTATTTCATAGTTTTGATGTCTTCACTATTTTCTACAAATGTAGAAAATAGTAAAAATAAAGAAAAACCCTTGAATGACTAGGTGTGTCCAAACTTTTGACTGGTACTGTGTGTGTGTGATATAGAGCTATAGATAAGTACTCAGATCCAGACTCATTGAGAAGAAACTAACATCCATGGACGTGTGGTAGCATTTGGCCGTAGCAAGGAGTCTGGGTAGCCAGGCACGGCCCCAGCAGGACCACAATGGAAATAAGTTGGTCGACTTCACGGTAAACTTGACGGTACACTTCACATCCTTAATGTTTGTGCTGTAGTCTGATGACTAAGGCAACTCTGTATGCATTTTCAATTGTCTGCATCTGAAATGGCACCCTATTCCCAAAATAGTGCGCTAATTTTGACCATGGCAAAGTAGTGCACTATATAGGGAAGAGAATGCCATTTGAGAGACCTATGTGGACCCTGTTTAAAATAAGTGCACTATATAGGGAATAGGGTGCCATTTGACAGACCTATGTGGACCCTGTTTAAAATAAGTGCACTATATAGGGAATAGGGTGCCATTTGGGACGCACATTTGTCGAAATGAATAAAATAATAATAATTCACCTCGGGGGTGTTAATGATCTTTCCCAGCGACCACATGAGGGCGCCGTAGACTCTCATCAGCTGCTGCGTGTTGATCTGGTCAGCCTTGTTCAGCACCACGCGCATCTTGTCCTCGTGGTTCTTCAGGGCGCGGATCACCTCAGAGAACCATGTCCAGCTTGTGGGCGTCAAACAGGAGGATGATGCGGTCCACGCGTTCCGCGAACCACTCCAGTACCGCCGCAAGTCATACCCTTGAGAAATGCAACGGGAGGAGGGTTATGGTGGATTCACACACACACACGTCTGAACTGTGTCTATCAGCAAGAATTATGTTGAGGAGGAACCCCAAATGAGACTGAGGAGAAAGATGAGATGGTGGAGACAAAATAAAGAGGAAAGTGGGTTTGGGGTTTTGGATTGTGGTGTATTCTGAGGGTTGGACACGAGCATGATCCTATAATTGACAATTACATACTGAAACTATAGACACTATGCAACGTATTTCAAAACGTTGCTGATGCAGCGATGAGACAAGATTGTAATTGAAATTGGGAGGGGGAAAATGGGGGTAAAATACAACAAAAAATAAAAATGATATATGGAAATAAATAACGTATTCAGTTCCATCTCTTTAACCTATTTAAAAAACAACAGGAAACAGATGAGGCTAAAAAACAATTGGAACAGAGAGGGCTTTTGCTTTTCTGAACAGAAGCCTGGGGAGTTCTGGCACAGCGAGCCGCGCTCTTTAAAAAGAAAAGAAAGAAATAGAAAGCGAGAATGATGGTTTTGATTAGTGCCGCTGTCATCTGATCGGAGAAGAATGCAGTCAGTCTGTCTAAAAATCTCATCTACGCGGCTGACCACACAATCAGCACCAGCTCTGCTGCACACGCATTGCAGGGGGAGACTGGGGGGGGGGGGACCAGGGGAAAGAGTGTGTGGGAGACAGTCTACCAAGTGTCCCACAATGACAACTAACACACTCTCTACAGTCTACCCATGTTCAGGCCTTCCCCACTATCGCCGCACAATGCCAATGTTGCTTCTAACCCAGTCCCAGGCACTGTCATACTGCTGATGAACAATAGTCAGCCCTGTGTGTGGAATTATAGCCGTCTGAGGTAGGAATGCGGTATTCCAGTATCACGTCTCCCCCCCCCCCCTCTTAGGATCCCTGCCCAGCTCTCCCTCTCAACCTTTCACTTGTAGGGGGGAAAAAAATGACCCAATAAAAGATGATTTTACAAAATATTAAAATCAGCAGAATGAGCCAATAATGAAAATATTGGCTGAGCAATATCAGAAGAATGTGCAAAATAGGGGTTATGGGGAAATTCACAGTCATCTCAGTTCTAGTCAGCTTCCCTTCCTAGGACCAAATGTCATACAAGACAGTTGGATTAGATGCCTTCTCTTGACAGAAAATATAAGTATTTGATACTATTCTCTCCTCTTAGGTGAGTTTTAACTGGCCTGTGTTACCTCTGACCCGCTTTGAGTGTTGACACTGTCAGGCTTAACACATTTATTGAGATAACGGTGATATATTATTTGTGTATGGCTGACCTCTGCTTATCTCTTGTTTCTCTCCTGACAAGATTCCAGGGGTATCGATGATACTGATGCTCTCCAGGACTGGGTTGGGCATCTGAGCACACATAAATCTGCAAGGAGAGAGAGGGAGAGACAGAGAGAGGTGAGGACGTTGAAACTAAGCTAGGCATTAATGTAGGCCCAAACTATGCTTCCAGTCAACCTGTCACAGCTGGAAATGGAAACTGAATGGTTTGACTGGAAGTGGAACAAGGCTCAATTCAAACAAGGAGAGAACTGTTTTCTGTGAGAGTTGAATGCTGCCTAGTTTCTTCAATTGTCCATAGAATAACCTTGACTCACTGTCCAAGCCATACAACACATGATGTTGTCATCTTGCATTAGTCACCCCAAACATAAAGGTTTTTCAACAAAGCTGGAGCAAACATGATACACACAGATATAATCACATCTTTTGTATCTGGAGAGAGAAGGCAAGGTCGGTCAAACAGAAAATTGCATTTTCCTCAGCAGGAACAAGAAGGGGATTGTATGTCTTTACCATTTCTATTTCTTCTCAACCAGAACTCTGCTGTCCCGCCGCTGACAGCGCTCCCTCGGAACTAATATTCCGGACAGCGCTCCCTCGGAACTAATATTCCGGACAGCGCTCCCTCGGAACTAATATTCCGGACATTATGCTACAGGCATTAGGTCACAAGACTACTAGAACTAAGCTCTTAACTTACATTTTCCCAGGAGAGCTATCCTACAACTGGAGGGAGGGAGAAAGATAACCTTTAACGCCAAACAACAAGTCAAAGAAATATGGGGGGGTGGGGGATCCTGTGGTAGAGTAGTATCATATTACAACAGGAATATTTGCCAAGTATAACAAAAACGTACATTTTTCCACTTCGGCTTTTCGTATGTCATACATTCTGCGGCACTCTGTCCAAGCCTTCCCGTTTATCTAACATTTTCCACACAATTGGGCTAACCGCAGAATCCCTCTCCATCACACACTCAAACAGTAACTCACATCCCGCTGTTCCCCTCCTCACCCCGAGCCCCCACCAGGCAGACCTTCAACTTCCCAAAGTGAAGAAATACTATCAGCATTGCCATTCATTGTATGAGCAATGAGGACATGGTGGAGTGTACTTCTGTGCAAGACAAGTAGGCCTACGTACTTTACAACACATTTCCCTTTGAGATGTTACTGGAAGCCTGCATGCAGTAATGTGCAGTCAGTCAGTGTCCTGAAATAACAGGCTGAGTTCAGTAAAACGGAACCCCAAACCAATCCCGCTGACTCTTACTACTCCCTCTCGGTTACAAAAGTCATCAGTCTTGTTGTGAAACAGCCTGTCTCATGGGCCTTGTGATGCCTTGTTCATCTGGTCAATTAGCCTCTAAGCTAGGCTAATTATCAATTGACCCTCATTGACTTTCTCTGCTATGAGTCAACAAAAATCAATTGTACATATGCATCCTGGGTAATGTAGTACCCTAGAACAGGGATGAGGAAGAGTTTAATCCAGCATCAGTGTTGACCCATGTGTCTTGAGCTAGCATATGGCGGTGTGTGAGGCACCACAGCTAATCTGGGGTTGAGGAAATCCCCTATTGCCAGGTTGAGCACATGACTTCCTCTAAAACCTGTAGTCAGAGAACAGGCCAGGTTTRTCGTACCATCTGTTTGAGTGCTGTGTATTGTGGTGCCAGCTAAGCTCTCACAGAGGGGAGATATCCTCTAGAGAGAAGGTCTACTTCAGCAAAGGACACTACAATAAATACACCCTTGAAGGATTGTGTGTTTGAAGCCACAGAACAGACARACTAATTGATTGCTGTCATAATGCCACGTTGAACAACTGACTGTGGTGTCAGAATGCGCCATAGAGCAGTCTGGATTGCTGAATCACTTCGACGTGTCATGATAATGAGTAACTCAACACACAAGAAGACCAGCTGAGTCCTGAGTAGCCATAGCCTAGATGCTGACTGACTATGCTGTCACACTACCATAAAGAACATACCAGCACTGCAATTTGACTAGGATTTCCTAATGCCTCATAGCAGGCAGAAGCCTCGGTGAGAGTTGGCCAGCTGTTACTACTGATGTGGCAACTGTAGCCTGCCCTGGGGTGTGCATCTAAGGAGAAGACAGATAACACACTTTTGCCTGGCTACTGAAAACACAATCCATTATTTTCCATTTACCTTACAGTGCTGCTGCAGGCTAAACAGGCTAAACAATGCTGCCAGTTGCCAGACTAGGACGTGACTATAGTTTAGATTAGGCTAGGTATTGTTATACTGTTCAAATAGCCAAGGGGAAAGGGATGTCTCAATTTGKCAGGGTGACTTTTACAGGTGGGTTAACAACAGGCATGGTGGATGGAACAGATACTACAATATGTTGTGGTGAGGAAATAAAGGGGAATGACAGGAGGAACAGTAGAGATCGTTTTGTTTCAAAGAGTCCCTACATGCAGAGGCTTGTGAGGGAGGTATTATGGAATGTTGAGAGAGGCGTTACCATAGAGATCCTATTAAATTCCTAATTCATGGGTGTCACCTGACAGGCTCCCCTAGGGCCTGGGAATTTGGCATGAGTATTTATTTACCTGTTGAGGAACGCATTACCAAATGCGTTGAGTTTGCGGAAGGGTTTTTTGGGGTCGACAACCAAGGCGTTTCCAGGTATCATCCCGTCCTGGTCACCGTGCATCACGGCTATGAATGAGTCTGTCGTCGGCTCGGGCCCTATCCTCATACCGGGAAAGTCCTGCTCCATCAGGTGCCGAATAAAGGTGGTTTTCCCGGTCGAGTACTGACCGACCAAGAGAACCATGGGTTTGTTGTCGAAGTCGGCATCTTCGAGCGACGGTGAGTGAAAGTCGTGGAATTGGTAGGTGTCCTCCAGGGGAAAGAGTTTAGTCCGATATAGTTTTTTCAACCCTTGCGAAACATCCTGGAACGGTTCGGGCGTTTTTTTGTCCCTACTGCGGAACATGGTGGGCTGTGGAGCTGGTTTGACACAACAGTGTCGCTTTCGATCTGAAAACAACAGAGAGAGGTGGCGAAGTAGCTAGCGCAACTCTATCACATACAACAGTAGTAGAGTAACATTAGCTAGAGATGCTAAAGTAGGCGAGGTCTTGAAGTGTTGATCGTCCCTCCTTCCTAACCAGCCAAACACGCCCAGCTAGTTATTATTAGTAGCCAATCAACCGCCAAGCACAAATCCCTCTACATTAACTTGAGAATGAATGTATCTAGCCAGCTATCTTTTGTAGGTGTTGAGAGCGTAATTTATCTTAAACGTTGAATAATAAACACACGCTATCCGTTAAAAGGAGGGAAAACATCACTTTACCTGTCCTTTTGTGTTCTGAAGCCGCGTTCACCTGCTGACTGGCTGGCTGACACTTGCGTGTAGGAAGCGGAATGTTTTTTTCTTAGCGGAAGTGGAATGTGAACTTCAAAATAAATGTCCCAGCGAAATAATGAAGTGCGTAGGCCTATGATCGCTCAAACTGATTCAGATGATGGTGAGGAATCAGGATGAAGTAACAGCCAATAAATACCTGACTTCTCGTCATCTCACCCAGTCTTGTGACAGCCGCTGCACATTGCTGGTTTGGCCTCACTATTCTGCAATTCATTAAAAGATGGACTCAGCTATATAGTGGCCCATCTGATAGCCAAAGAAAAAATCTGCTGTGTGTATGATTGTGTGTGTGTGTGTGTGTGTGTGTGTGTGTGTGTTCATTGTTGGCCCAAATATGTGGTAGGCTGTGTTAAAGACCAGATACCGTGACAAGGAGAGACAATTACCATTAATACCAGTATCTTTATTGTGAAAAGAAACACTATACAAATACATGAGAATTGAAAGGCCTATTCAAGTACATACAAGTACATAGACAACATCACATACCATAGATGTAGGCCTACACCGTGCATCCAGGGTGACGACCAGAGGTGTCTCTCCGCCCATAACAGCAGCTCCACTGGAACCCTGAGCTATTCCATATGGAGATGCTGTTACAGCCAGCGAGCACCAGACACTGGAGCTACACTGAACCTTATCACACAGCCATAAACCCACAATATTCAATAGTAAACNAGAGGTGTCTCTCCGCCCATAACAGCAGCTCCACTGGAACCCTGAGCTATTCCATATGGAGATGCTGTTACAGCCAGCGAGCACCAGACACTGGAGCTACACTGAACCTTATCACACAGCCATAAACCCACAATATTCAATAGTAAACAATTTAAGTACTGTATCACAAGTCTCAAGGAGTCGAGTCATGTAGTGTGAGATTAGACTGCCTCCTGTTGGTCAAGGAGAATTACAACACAGAGCTTCAAAATTGATACATACTTCATGTTGTTACTTTTGATCTAGCTTATTGCTTATTTTCAATACAGATTGTGTATCACTTATTATGGCAATAAAATCATGGTGATTATCTGCATGATAGAGTATGACTAAAGGTAGTACTTATTTTGGGTTTAGTCGGTCTGTGTGATTGCGTGTGTGTGTCGTTTTATTGTGTTGTGTGTGGTGTTGTGTGTGTGTGTGTGTGCTCTCTTCTTGTGTGTGTGTAACTGTATGTCGTCTGCGCGCTTTGTGTGGTTTGTATTGATCGTGTGGTTTGTTGGTTTGGCACCCGTGTTCCTCCCTCGATCTATGCGTCACATCTCGTTAACCCGTCTGTAGGGCTTTGCTGGTTCTAAGTCTACTGTATACTGTTATTTATCCTGTGCTCATCCCGTACGGTAGATCCTGCGAATCCTACAAGCTCCACTCTGTCTAACAGAGGTGCCTAGATGCGGTGGCCACGTGCTGTTACATATGTTGT
>NC_036848.1:3898272-3923453 GCF_002910315.2 Salvelinus sp. IW2-2015
CAGTAAAAGCATGCTCAGGAATCAGATATAACTTTATATATAATACAGGGGGCAAACAAAAGTGGAGCTTACCCATAATGAAACTATAATGTGTGTGTATAAATCACACAGTGTTCAGAAAATGTTATAAAGACCCTGTTAGTGTAGTGTTACCTGGTTACCCCATTCACATCGCTCCAGCCAACTGTTTCTTCTCAGTTATCGATAGAGCAGCGCAATTAAATTCAGGGGGACGTCAGGGAGGTGTAAGGTCCACAAGACAGGGAAGGCGTAAGGTCCACTAGATAGGGAGGTGAAAGGTTCACTAGATGGCAGCAATGAGCTGTGAATGAGAATGTTTGGAAAATGTGGTCATTTTTTAATCCTTTCGGGCCTCCGTACTTGCATGTGGACTGTACGGTCAGAAAGCGGTGTTGTGGGTTGACTGATTCTGAATGTGAGTTGCTAACGTTAGCTAATGTTGCACAAACAAATAATGCTATTTAGTAAAATAACGTTTATGAAATGGTTGAGCGCCAATATTTTTACAAGTGCAATGTAATAGTCACCCTAGCTATATTTTACAGGCCATCATCAATTTACTCTGCAAACAGTGTTCTTGTTACAAGCTAGCAGGAGAGGCTAACTGAAATTAGCCATCTCATTCCTCCATCATACTAGCTACCGTCAGTTTACAGCTAGTTAGCCGGATAACCAGCTATATGTGAACACAGATAATACGGCAAAGTTTCTGGACAAATCTTATTTAGTTTATAAATGACTTTCATGTGATGGTCTGTAGATACTAAAATGTTTCCTGCGGGACGTTACCTAGGTGATGCTGCTTTGTTATCTTCATAGCCAGTCCAGTCAAGTACGTTAGCTAACTTAACGTTACACAACTAGCTAGCCAGCACATTCTGGACCTATGTAACAACCCATCTAACTAAAGTAGTTATACAGGTAGCATGTAAGTGGTTAAACCTGAATCTCAACCATATAGACATAACGATACATGTTTGTGGCCCTTGGATCTACTTCACATGCCCAGCTACTTGCTTACAGTATCAGAGTACAAAGTGAAACGCTTCTTCACTTTCATATTCTCAGCAAGATGGCAGAACAAACAACATTGGACAGCCTGCTGGAAATGGGCTTTGACAGAAACAGAGCGTAAGTAGCTAACTGAATGAATGTGTCTATTCTTCTACAAACTAAAGATCATGATAAGATGATGTGATCAACTCTGATCCTGTCCATCTTTCTTCTGCTTGCAGGGAAAAGGCTGTGGCMCACACAGGAAACCAGGGCATAGAGCGGGCCATGGACTGGTAAGTCAACTGATAGGGGCATTGGTGAGCTAGTCTCTGAGGCTTTTTCGTCCTCAGTTAAGTTATTCACATTGGATAACTGATTCATGATGTCTCTCTCTATCATGCTTCTTCCACAGGTTGATGGAACATGAGGGTGACCCAGACATTGACGAGCCCTATGTACCTCCTGTGGGGAACGTGCTTGGAGGAAGTGACCCACAACTGCCCAGTCCAGCAGCCCAGCCCACAGCAGAGGGAGCAGACTTTGGTAAGTGGTCAATTGTCATGACAGCATTTTGTATTATGGTTACTTATATTGTTATGATCGAGTTATAACTATGGCTTCCCATTACTGTTTAACATGGTTGTTGGTTTACATTGTCTTCTTGTCCCTCACCTCTTATATGTTAACTCTACCTTTTAGCTACAGATGGGGGTGACCAGATGATCCATGACGGGGATGCCAAACAACCAATGACAGAGGAGGAGAAACGTGAGCAGATAAAGAGGTCAGATAATTCACCTCTACCTCTGTTTACACACTTATCTTATTCTGTCAGAAACTGGGGTTTGGTCAAAAGGTGTTACTCAATAAGATCAGCAAAAGGGTAGGCCTTCTGTTGGAAATACAAAGAGATGGCATACAATGAAACCTGTGTGTGTGTACCAGGCTAGAGGATCTGATGCGGGTGAAGCAGGAGGAGCGGAGAGAGAGGGAGCGAGCGGAAGAGGTGGACAGAGAGAAGCAGAGGAGGAGGCAGGGCCAGGAGCTGCTGCAGGTCAAACAGAAACTGCAGGAGGATGAGATGAAGAAAATGGTCGACCTGCGCCAGAGAGAGAAGAACGACGACATAATGGCCAAGTAAGCCATGAAGTCAATTGGCTTGTTAGTCATTTCAGCCAGCATTGCAGGCGACTGCCAATTAACTGATCTACAAAATACTTTGTTTATAAGTATTATTATTTGTAGATCATTTAGTCAGTCACAATTTACCCACATTACATCACGGATGGATTTGATGCTCTCGACATGGCCAGTGGCTGTTGTCTCAAAGCGCATTGGAGGAGAGGATCCAAGGTCCCTCCCTCGAACCTCCTCCAATGAGCTTTGAGAGGAATTTAGGAAACAAAAATAGCTAGTAATGTTTTCAGCCCCCACCAATAGTTGCTTCTTCTAAACGGCTTAGTGCAAATGAGGTCTATTCCCACTCCACAACTCTTCTCTTGCTCCCGAGTGGCGCAGCGGTCTAAGGCACTGCATCTCAGTGCAAGACGCATCACTACAGTCCCTGGTACGAATCCAGGCTGTATCACATCCGGCCGTGTTTGGGAGTCCCATGGGGCGGCGCACAATTGGCCCAGCGTCATCCAGGTTTGGCCGGTGTAGGCCGTCATTGTAAATAAGAATTTGTTCTTAACTGACTTGCCTAGTTAAATATATACATTTTTTTTWAATCCAATGACTGCTCTCTTTTTCAGGCAGCGGGTGCGAGACAAGATAGCACGTGACAGAGAGGAGAGAGCACTTAAGGTACTGACTGCACCTACAGCATCTGACCCGTATGCTGAACTGTTGCTAAATAACGTCTCCATATCTTTCATAGAAAGAGTTGAATGCACTAACCCCTTCTACGCCTCTCTTCTCCAGTTTGGAGGTGGTTCTTCTAGTAGAGCTGTAACCTCCCCTTCAGCAGAGGGCCCTCCCTCCTCTCCGCCCAGTCAGGGCCCGCCTCCCGCCAAGAAGGACTATAACGAGTGCAGAATACAGGTAAGGGGCCATGGATGTCTATGGCTTAGTTCTCATTCTGTTCATACTCACAACTGATGTACAACGCATTTGACACAACAGTTGTAATACAACAGATCTTTTTTATGAGTTTGTTTGCACAATAATCTTTAGACAACCGTTGTTTGGTGTCTCAACAGTCAATAAAGTTTATTAATTCATCCTCCTTTTCGCAGGTGCGTATGCTTGATGGCTCGGCACTGACCTCCGTGTTCAAGGCCCAGGAGCCGCTGGCTGCCGTGCGTGTCTACATCCAGATGAATGGCGACGCCCCCGAGGGCCAGGACTTCACGCTGCTGTCCCCGTACCCACGCCGCGTTTACACAGAACTGGACATGGAGAAACCCCTACAGGAGTTGGGTGAGCAGACAGGACGATGCCCCTCTTACTGGGCTTGTACAGTCACAATAGTCTAAAGTGGCTTCCTCTCCTTCATCCGCACTAATCTGAAAGGACAGGAGAGGTCAAAACCAGCCAAAGACATATTGCTTTCTTCTATGCTGTGTTGCAGTTAGAGATATTGCTTTCTTCTATGCTGTGTTGCAGTTAGAGATATTGCTTTCTTCTATGCTGTGTTGCAGTTAGAGATATTGCTTTCTTCTATGCTGTGTTGCAGTTAGAGATTAATCTAATATGAGATTGAAGGTGTGTTCTAGTTTGTGTAGCGACCAATAACATTTGATTTGATACGGTCTTAACTGTTGTGTCATTGTTCAGGTTTGGTGCCTTCAGCTGTGCTGGTCGTTGCCAAGAAATAAGGACCCTGAAGTAAAAACATGCTTTATGAGCCAACCTCAATTCCACACATCATTTATCACAACAGGACAGAGACCAGGATGTCAACTATGGATTGATTCTCCTTCAACAAACACTTTGAACTTTAATCTGAATCTTTAATGGCAACACAAAATGGATGACTGTATTGATTCTCATGGGGCCGACACTGACACTTTCCACTGCATTGTAGTTTTTCAAAGTTAAATCATTTTACAGTGGTGTTATTGCATACTCACTCAAACTTGAATAAAACTTACTTGGAGAGTAATGTGGTGGACTGAACATACTTTCCACAGAAAATGCAACAACTCAAAACTTACAGGAATAACCTGTAATTTTTTATGAAGCTGTACAATCCAAGGCTCCAAATCAGTTTAACAGATACTTAATCTACATACATCGAATTCACATTAAGCTTCACTGAAATKGTTTATTGAGCAATGTTAAAAGTGAAGATTAAAAAGTTACATTTTCAAAAACTGAGTGAAAGGCAAAAGTTGTGGTGGTTTACAAGTGGATTTTGACAAACATTTAACAGTTTCCTACTCCTAAAGTTTTACCAAACATGACCAATGCTGTTATTTTTGGAAATGTCCATTAGGTACAGCACAGCGTACATCCACTTATTACGCCTTGCTTGACCAGARGCACTGGTACCTGCATACAACAACATGGCTTCCCTATCTTCTGTCTGGAGGACTCGACTGGGCAGAAACTTGAATGGTGATCCACAAGCTTTGAATGAGGGACAATAGATTGATCTTAACCTGCTCGTATGAAAAGAGCTCCGACTTCACACTATAAAACACCATTATGTACATTAGAAAAAAAGACTAGCCTATACTTCTGGAATGATGCAAGACTTTAAATAATACAGGACCTGTGGAGAGACGGGTTTGCTTAAAGTGAAAGGGGCTGCATGTAGAAGAGAATACAAAAATAGTTTATCATTAAAACAATGTACAAGAGCACATTTTCAAAGACCAAACAAGTAGTAGATGTCACACCCCTGTTCCTGATAAAAGATATGAGTTAAATCCCTAATGGCAACCTATTCCCTACAAAGTGCACCACTTTTGACCTGGACCCTGGTCAAAGATAGTGCACTACATAGGAAATAAGGTGCCATTTGGACTCATCCGTGGAGTTTAAACTGAGGTGGTGGTGAGTTCACTGAACAATGGTGTCACAGCATTTCTCTTCCCCCTTAGCTGGGAGGGTAGTAACCCTGATTGTAGTTCCAGGGTTGCTGGTAGCCTCCGTATCCCCCGTACTGTGGTTGCTGAAAGAGAGAAAAAACATTAATCAACACTTGAGTGCAGGGATATTCAAATCTTACCCTATGAGGTCCAAACTACTGCTGGTTTTCTGTTCTACCTGATAATTAATCGCACCCACCTGGTGTCTCAGGTCTAAATCAGTCTCTGATTAAAGGGGGAAAATGAAAGAARCACAGTGGAACTGTTTTCGAGGTCCAGATTGAATTTGAGGGCTTTCGTCTAATATCTGGCTAGATGGTACAGTAACAATCCCTGTCGTACCTGATACCAGCTTCCATAGCCTGCGTAGCCTGCATGAGCCGCACTCATGTCCCCACCCATCATGGGTGGAGGTGGTGTCGTCATGGGAACATGGGGCATTGTGGGAGGGGCCGGTGGTGGAGCGGGCACAGCGGAGCCGTCTTCTCCTTTACTCATCTTCTCTGGGTCCTCGCTGTCTCTGCAGATCAATCAATACAACAACTACGTCAATAACCAATCCATGAACAGTTTATACATTTGCTTCTCCATGTTTGACTGTCAAATCTCAATATTGAGTCACTACATCACACTATTTTATTGGTAATGATATTGACAGATGTGCTATAATCTCACCCATTCTCAGCCCTTCTCTTCTTGTTGCCAAGCTCTTTCAGCAGCTTCTGATGCTCTTCATAGACTGTTAGCACACTGCAGGCCAAAGGACAGCAACAGTAAGATTTAAAACTTGGTAAAGTGATGCTCTTCATAGACTGTTAGCACACTGCAGGCCAGAGGACAGCAACAGTAAGATTTAAAACTTGGTAAAGTGATGCTCTTCATAGACTGTTAGCACACTGCAGGCCAAAGGACAGCAACAGTAAGATTTAAAACATGGTAAAGTGATGCTCTTCATAGACTGTTAGCACACTGCAGGCCAGAGGACAGCAACAGTAAGATTTAAAACATGGTAAATTGCATTTCTCCCAGTTTCATTCATTCAATAAAATGCCTTGACATGTTTCTTTTTCTCTGGGTTCCTGATTGTATCTAAAAACAACAAACAATCCAGTGACCCCTGACCTTTGCACAGAAGTCCCATAGTCCTCAGCGTACTGCAGGCCCCTCTGGGAAAAGAGGATCTTGGTCCGTGGGGAGAGGGGTGCGGCCAGCGCCCGAGTCACACACTGCTGCACCCCCTCGGGTGACCCTCTGGGGTCACCAGACACCTCCAGCTCCAGCAGGTTCAGGTGCAGCTTACCGTTATCCTGGGAAAGGGAGAGAGGATAGGTGGCGAGTAAGGGAGGAAAGAGAGGGACAGAGAGTTATAGCCTACTGCTTGGTCAAGAGATCATCAAGAAAGATCTGGCATCAAACCATAAGTGAGATCTTCTCTGAGGTTTAGGTTTCATGTAAAAGTTAGAGCAAGTGATCTTCTTCCCCTCTGTACTAAAAGCTTCCAGCTTTGTTATTCCCTCAACCCCCCTTCTCTCACTGGGCTAATCTCCAGCGCCTCCTGCAGGACTCCCCGGGCCTTGCTGGGGTTCTTGCAAAGCTTCAGCAACAGCCGGGCCAGTTTGATGGAGTAGAATGCATGGAGGTGAGGAGTCTCTTTGGCTTGGTCCACCGCGTCCCTGAGCAGAGCTTCTGATTCATCTAGCCGGCCCGCCCGTCTCTCTAGTCCCGCCCTGCGCAGCCGGACCATGGCCAATCCTGGGATAGAGGTTTCCAGAGATTCTAGAACACGCCGTGCCTCTGTTAGATCACCTGGGAGGAGGAGGAGGAGGGGAGGACGTGAGTGAGCTACAACACTGGGTAATGATATCCTGTGTTTCATGTCTCTTCCTCTCTCACCATGCCTCTCCTCAAAAGTGGCCCACTGCAGGTGCATGGTGTGTTTGTGGGCCAGGTGGATGTCACAGGCTCGCCTGAACACTCCCCGTGCCTCGTACAGACTCTGAGGTTCCAGGTACTGAACATACTGAGAAATATGCATACAGTATACATTAGTTACACTGACATACAAACATGTTACTGACACACACACATGCGCACCCACACACACACACCCCTGCAGCCCCTCCCTACCTTGGTCCAGAACTCCTCGTAGAGAGCGCAGGCAATCAGACAGCGCTCAAACAGGATCCGTACCCTCCGGTCACCCCCGGCAATGATCCCACTGCTCTTTGACCCCTCTTTTTGCTCCTCTTCCTGGCCCTCCATGGCGTCTGGTTCGGTCTCCACCTCCTCCCCCCCYCCTCCTCCTCCTCCCAGCTGGGTGAGCTCCCAGTCCAGGTAGGAGTGCCAGGCTTTCAGCTGGGTCCGGTCCAGAGGCTTCACGTGGAAATAAGGACGCTTGATCTGGAATGGACGGAGGAATGGGAACAGAAGAGAAGGTAAGTCAATGTTTCCAACCAATGAAAGTATCACACTTCAATC
Source organism: Salvelinus sp. IW2-2015 (assembly GCF_002910315.2). Classification (NCBI taxonomy): domain Eukaryota; kingdom Metazoa; phylum Chordata; class Actinopteri; order Salmoniformes; family Salmonidae; genus Salvelinus; species Salvelinus sp. IW2-2015. Next base: position 3,905,805 of record NC_036848.1, read on the forward strand.
GTAACTTCTGAGTTGCACATAGAAGGGATATGTGTGTGTGTGTCTGTCCAGGGTAACTCACAGCTTCCTCAAAGTTCCACCTCTTCCTGACCTCTCCCTCAAGGTCCTGGTACACCTTCTCCCTGCGAGCCAATAGGAGTTCTCGCATYTTCGGAATCACCTCTTCCTGATTGGGTGAATCATAACATGACAGTTATAATGACAGACTTTTAAATTAGTTTAACAGAGTTAGATCCTACACAGTAACCTCACTCCACAACTTGAAATGTCTCCACTATCTGCTATTTTGGCAGCATCTGACATCCATGTTAAATCTCCTCCAACACTAGCAGGGATTTGTCATTTGTAAACCACCTCTGTAGGTTCCTTCTCTTCCCCAGGTGGTAACTCATCTTCCCCCTCAGCCAACTCAGCCTTCTCAGTCTTGTGGATCTGTTTAGATTCCTCAAGCAACCCCTCATACTCCTCTGCTGAGAGGACGTCCTTGGGCGCATGAGCATTAAGATGAGTCTTGAATCTGTGAGAGAGAGGAGGGATGGAGAGAGTGGATAAGATTCACCAGGTCAGCAAATAAGAGGTCCCGATTAAGAAGTGAGCTTGATAACCATACAATTATCAAAATCTAGAATTTAATAAAATGTTAACATTTCATAGTTTTGACTGATTTGAAGCTCTACTGTTTCTCTTAGTAGAGAAAGTGTACTCTTTGTGAATGTGTATAGTCTCACTTCTCATAGTGGCTGCTGTACAGCTGAGTGGGGACTCTGAGGATTCTGTCGTAGACTCCAGTGGCAGCCTTCATGTCTCCCTGCTCCTTCTCCCACTCGATGTACAGCTCCCACAGACGGTCAGAGTGGAAGTCTATTCCTGCCGCTGCCACCGCCTCTTCAAATGCACTGGGGAGAAGAGACAAGAATCAGTCAATCAGATTTATATAAAAAATAGTTTGGGCTGTTAGAACATTACGTTAATAATAAGTACTGAATGGAAAAAGGTGGTGTTCTGGCTAGAGTTGAATGTAAATCAATCAATCAATTTTATTTTATATAGCCCTTCGTACATCAGCTAATATCTCGAAGTGCTGTACAGACACCCAGCCTAAAACCCCAAACAGCTAGTAATGCAGGTGTAGAAGCACGGCAAATAAGGTGAACAAATGTGTATAACTGTGACACTGAGTTTAAGAGTGTATACCTGCGAATGCACTGAGAGGACTCTGGCAGGTTCATGTTGAGCGTGCCCAGTAGCAGGTTAATGTAGTGGATCCACAGATCTACGCTCAGAGGGATGGCCTTCAGACCCTGAACACACACCTGGAACAACACAAAAACATTATGAAGCAATCATGTCACTTACATAATTTCCTAGTGCCAAAGACTTTCAAAGAATGTAGCACTGCGGTATGTGCCCTTTGTTTAGTCAGTGGCTATTAAACATAGCAGATGCTGCAGACCATAGCAGATGCTGGTTATTAAACAACTAATTGACCGACATCGGTTCAATTACKGGAATTCCATTTAGTAGAGAGAGAGACAGTTCGTGAAAGTATAGCTTATCTACTTTGAAAAACAAGTAAAATAATTGTCAGACAGCATACTTAGGCAGGCTAGTTAAATAGGATGACTACCAACAGTTCAGTATGGGGAGCACAGAGATAACGGTAGATGGTTGGCTGGCAGAATGCTACTGCCTGTGCAGAGATTAGTCAAATGTTTTATTTAACTAGGCAAGTTAGTTAAGAACAAATTCTTATTTACAATTACGACCTACCCYGGCATAATCCGAACCCRGAAGACGCTGGGCCAATTGTGCGCCGCCCTATGGGACTCCCAATCATGGCCGGTTGTGATTGGGAGTCCCATAGTAATTTCCTTTTTTTCTATATGAACCTGACAGAGACAATGAATATTTTCAATGTTTTGGCAATTGAATGTTTGCTATTTTTGGCTTTCAAATTTCCATTAAATAGGTATTTCATAATGCACTTCATGTTAAAAAAAATTATTGAAAGAGAAATCGAAAACAGTGATTGTTTAAAAAAATAATCTAACCAAAACAAACCAAAAAAAATCACTAATCGCTTAGCACTACAAGACACACATCCGTGTCACTTTTACCAAACACTCTTCTTCATCATACCTCCTGAGCTTTGTTGGTGTAGCCTGCACGTCGCTCCAAGTCGGCAAACTTCTTCCAATATCCGTAGCACAGGGGGTAACGCGCCAGAAAGGCAACCAGCGCTCGACGTGATGCTGTCATGTGACTCTGGGGACCATTAGAAATCTGGGTTAGCTGCAAATTCACCAAGTAACAATGAGTTTAGTTGTCAGTTTAGTTTAAATCATTATTGATGTGAAGTGTTGGTTTCAACTTCAACACTGCATTCCTTAACAACAGTGATATGGTTAGCTACGCATTTATTATTCATGCAGAAGATCTTGGTTATGTCAAAATGGCAATAGGAATCTTGTCTGTCCCCTCAGCTCTCCTCACCTCTTGCTCACTGTACTGCAGCAGGTCAGTCCAGCTAGAAAAATCCTGTGGATTGTCATGGGCCAGCTTCCAGAGTCGGTCAAAGTCCGCCGGCAACTCTCCGTCCTCTTCCTCCTCATTCTCCACCAGAGGCATGTTGTATGCTGTCGCAGCTGCTGCTTCTGAAGCCTCTTCTCCACCATTCTCCTCTGATACCTCTTCCATCTCTGTTGGAGGTTGTACAGCCTCCGTGGCTTCTGGAGCTTTCAAATGAGAAATTGAGAAAGTTACACAGGGAAGAAAATGGTTTTATCTATAACACAAAGAAATGGCTGGCCTGCTCGATAATGCATAAGCAGATGTAATTTACAGACTAAATGYAAATTAATGCCATTATAAAGGAAATTCCAGTCACTGATAGTGTTTTTAGCCATTCATTCATTAGGATTTCAACATACTACACAGAGATCATGACGTCTGCAATGTCAACAAACGGCATAAACTTCTGAAATTCTGCAGGGTAACAGCGATTTATGTCTGCTTCTACAGTCGTTAGATTAGATTAATACACCATAACAAAATACTCGGGCTAGCAAGTACTAGCTGGTTGATTTACTCTGGTACTAGCTAGGGGAAAGACCATTTCTGTTTCGCCAGTTTGCGCAACAGAAATTCATGTTAGCCATGTCGGCTAGTTTAGAAAGCTAGCCATCGTTTCACATGCGTCGTTGCGACTGCTAGCTGACCTGTGAACTTACAAATGACTATTCATATGATCTCTACGTCACTATCGAATAGCTTCATCAATATATTTGTATTATTTAATGTTTTTACAACCCGAAGGACCCTCCATTAGCCCGTTGCTGCTCAGGTCTTCTAAATCCGAGCCTTCGGCCGCCATGTTTGAAAATGACAGAATTACGTCACTCCTATGCGACAAGTACCTTCTGCAAGAGGTAGTCACTAGTTACCACAGSCACAAAGTCATAAACCCCACCTATTTCTAACCCAAACCCTATTTATCTTCTTTAAAATKTTGATTTTAACCCTAACCTTAACCACTCTGCTAACCTAATGACTAACCATAACTTTACATTTAGACGAAAAATATGTTTGTTTTCATGAACGTTGACGATATAGCCCATTTTGACTTTGTGGCTGTGGTAACATTGGTCAGTGCTATCCGGGGTCCTTGGGACGGCCATACCCCCCCCCATTACAGTTGACATTTAAAATAGGTTAAGGTTAGAGTAGGTGTTAACGTTACGGCACAAACCGTACAGTATGAATATAGGCTAAAACTGCTTATTCAATAGAAATCCCCGATCACACTTGTAGGCGATGTCATTGCGACGTTGGCTAGCAAAGCTCATGACGTCTACCACAAGGCTGCTGAAGGGTGATCGGCTCTTAATAATGGCTTGGAATGGTATCAAACACATGGAAACTGTGTGTTTAATGTGTTCGATACAATTCAATTTATTCCGTTCCAGCCAGTACTATGAGCCCGTCCTCCCTAATGTAGGTGCCACCGGCCACCTGTGGTGAAACAAGTAATCGGTCGTCTCCCGTCGAACTGCACATGTGCAGGCCGTCAAATCAAAACTCCTTCGATATAAAGTTGTTTTTGACGGAAATGATAACGTCACGTTAAACTACTTAATTGGCTCGAATCTATGTTGTGCTTTTAGATTTCGAGAAAATTATCTTAATAAGGAAGAATGTTTCACTTCTCTCATTGACTACTCAAACCCCAAACCCTGGCATGGTCTGTTTGGTCTATTTTGCAAGTGTTTTCGGAAGTCTCGCGATGTTGCATCTCTGGGTTACAGTTTAGGGTAGTAGGTATGTTCCTAGGATCCCGAATAGAATTGACCGAATAAAATTGCCACCGAGCGTTGATTTAGGGTCAGTTGACATTTTTCACAGAAAGTATTCATAGGAATAATATAAACCAGCCTTTCTTAAAAACGTCCGGTATTATTGTAGTCCAAATTCATATTCTGCAGAGACACAATTGTATTGAAAAGCTTTAGGTTTACAAAATATATTTCTTATGTACAATAAATCAAGAYATTGTATTGGGAATGTAGTTACTTTATTATCAGTCGTATCTACGTAAGCTGCATGAATTCATATGATTAAAAACAACAATGCTCTCTCACACTTGGTCTGCCATCTTATCACATACAACTGGCCTCCTTCCTTCCTGGTTCCAACACCTAAGAACACACTTACTGAGAATGTTGCAGTAAGATTTTAATTCTAAACCACAAAAGAAATCAAGAAAAACTATTCTAAAATGCTTTATCGCCAAGGACAGTAGGGAACGCAACAACCCCATAAAGAGATGCTATTATCAACGAGGACCGGTCCCTTGTCTCCAGAGTTAACTGCATCTTTGTAAACTAACTAAATATATCATTATTTATTTTCTTAGTCACATTAAATATATTGACACATTTTATGAAAAATATTAAGAGCTTGAGCCACTCTGAAGACACTGGACCATGAACCCCAACCCACAATCTGACCCCAATGCCTGACCCTAACTGCTTTGAGTTCAATCTGGACAAAAAGCTCTCACCTTCCTCTCTTCAAGTGCATTTGATAATCAAGTAAACAAATTGAACAAGTCAGAACAGAAACATGTTATTAGGATGAGTTTCCACAAAGTCAGTGGTCCTAACCCCTGAATAATTCCAATATGAGCAAACTTAAAAAGCCAAATCCCCTTCCATTAAGTTGTTACTGACCATGTGTTTGTCTTTTACCACCAGTACATAAAAACATGCCATAGTAATGACTGATGTAAGTGCACACAATCTTACCAGAAACTAATTTGGGGATAAACTAAGAAGGAATGAGTAACCTTAAATTAGGAATATCAGAGGTAAGACTCAATACACCTTATGGCAATAAGAAGAGAAATGCCACAACATTTACAGATAGTCTTGGATCAGTGCTGCATTGTTGCTTGGTGGAGTTTCTGATAAAACCTGAATAGAATGTGGCACGAGTTGAAAGTAAAGGGAGCGGTTTGGCTTTCCTGTTGATTGCTCTTCAGTAATTACAGGGGGTAATGGAATGAAAACATGAAATAAGAAGAAATAAGAATTTAAAGTCATAAGACATGGCCAGATATGGAATTATTAACACATACTAACTACACTACAGCCTCTGAATGAGTGTCTTAATTTTGTTGTCAGCAAACTTATTCAATGATCTCTTACATCTAAAGCATACTTGACAGAAAACCTAAAATAATCATCCATCAGACTTGAATGTCTTTGAGTACTTCCAAACATTCACTACAACATCATGATTTGAACTGTGAAGAATTTCCCTAAAATGCAACTAACAATAAATCTACCTAGCAACCCTTCAGTAAGTTGACCAACTGTCAGTTTGACTGAACGCAAGATGGACATGGAAGAGACACGGGTTAAGATCTACAGGCAGTGTTGGTATGCAAGCTTGGTATGAAATATTGTGTGTTTGGATAGTCCTCTATCCCCTGTCCAGTCTGTGTACCACATTAAAGCAGTTTCGTCAAATATATTGCTTGGTGCGTTACAATTGCAACCCGTGTCCACTAAGTCCCTCCATCTCTCGTTCAGCCCGGTTCAGTCGTCGTCGTCCTCCCACTTCTCCATTGTTACTGAAGCACCACAGTCCAGTCCAGCCCTGCGTTGACACCCGGTTTGCGAAGGGTTAACACCGACATGGAGGCATCAAACTCAAACTCCAGCAGACTCTCCTTGCCATCTACAGAGAAAAGACATCAGAATAGATCAATAACAGTCATTTGAGACAGACCTGCCATTTTACACACAGTAATCAATATCCACAAAGAATGACMGTTTTTGGCCAACTGTTTCCATCTCATAATTGCCTACTAGGGTGTGAAAACAGGAAACATTCAAACACAATGACGTACTGGCATCTTAACTTGGTACACTAACCCATAATATGAATAAGACACTGGAAAAACTCACCAGGAGTCTTCAGAGTGGCCTTGCTGGGCTTACTGGCCCCCAATATGACAATCTTCTCAACCCAGGAAAAAGTGGTGAACTGAGAGCCAGGGGCCAGGTTCCTGCAGGGAGAGAGAATTCAGAGTTACATTCAACATAGACAAAAATCAAGGAGACTAACAATGAAAATAAACATAATATGTGAGAGAAATTATTTGACAGACCTGGAGGACAGGGCATTATTGGCAAAGGAAAATCTCCTGTGGATGAACTGCTTCTGTTTGTCAAAGTTGAAGGTGTGGCCGTCGTCTATGTAGAGCTCACCCTGGGCAAATCGCTAACAGACATAACATTTGAAAATGTTTAAAGGTCAAATCCTGAACCCATCCAAATGGGGGCAACAGTATAAGTGACAAAGTGTGTGTTTGTGTTACCTTGGGGCTGAGAGCAACGAATAAGGTGTAGGGGTCGTGTTCCATGCATGATGATGACCTTCGAACCCGGGCCTTCCTGGGAATAATGGAACCACCGCGCTGGAATACCGGAATCTGGTAAGGAGAGAGAGTCAGTCAGGGAGTGTCTTTCCAATCTTACCCAGTTCTCTCAACAGAACTTTCAGGATATGGTCTTAACTGTATGTGACTGTTTAACTAAGCATGTAGCCCACTGGGCGTGACTGACTGGTTGTTAGTGAATGTGTTGTAGAGTTTCTTACAGAGCTGATGGTGACAGGGATGTAGAGGTTCTGGGCTCCGTTGTGTTTCTGGAACGTGTGGACGTCAAACCAGACCTGAAGGACACAGAACAGAGCAGCTAGGAGAGGGTTTCAATTAGATGGCTGACATATAACCTACATAAGACTGTTATAATAGTGACATAACGTTATGACAGTTCCTGAGAGAGACTCACCTCTCCTTTTCCAGGCAGGTAAGCAGTAACACCCCTAGCCCCCTCCTCAGTCACGGGGTGCACCAGCAGATCTCTCCCTGAAACAGCAGGATAGAAGGAACGTGACTCAGTCATGATATCAGCCATAAAAGGTACGCAAAGACAGGAATATCTATTGACACTGAGCTATACTAGGGAATAACATGATCTTACTCACCAAGCAGGAACTGGTCATCCATGGAGAACGTGGCCGTATCCTGAGGATACTCCACCCACAGGGGTCTCATGACGGGCTGGCCAGAGTGGTGGGCGTGGTAGAACAACTGGTACCAGTAAGGCAGGAGGGCGTAGCGCTGGCGGACAGCCTCCCTGATCAGAGCAGTGTTCTCGGGGCCAAACAGCCAGGGCTCTCTGCGGGGGGTGTCCAGATGGGCATGGGCCCGGAAGAAGGGCTGGTATGCCCCCGTCTGGTACCAACGCACCAGGAGCTCAGTACTGGGAGACTTGAAGAAGCCACCCACATCAGCTAGGAGAGGGAGAGAGAGGAGGATGAGGAGTGGTACAGAGATAACAATGTTCAATGTGTTGAGGTGTAAACAAACAGGCAATGAACCTTAATAATGTAATGTAAACAAGTCATGTAAAAAAGCAGATAACGCCAAAATAAAATTTGAATGTATTAATTGCTTAGCTGTGGCTTTTAGTGGAGAGGAAACTAGTGGTATTAGCTAAGACTGAGTCAGACTCACCTCCACAGAAAGAGACGCCAACCAAGCCCAGACTGAGACACATGGGGATGGAGATCTTCAGATGGTCCCACTCAGCAGCGTTATCACCTGTCCACACAGCACCGTAGCGCTGGGAGCCAGCAAAGAAGGCTCTGGTCAGGACAAAAGGTCTCTCCACTCCCCCTGAGCGCTCAATCAGACCCTCTGCTGTGGCCCTTTGCTGAGGGAAAGAGAAGAGGTGGTTACTGCAAGTTCAAGCAGCAAAGCTCAGTAGAAACATTAACAGTAATTTCTTCAAGAAAAAGTAGAGGTAACATGGAGCTCCTACTACTACAGAGGGAGGCTTACTGGATATCCTGTCTAAAAACATTGACCCCTAGTGGTCTTAATATTGACTTTGATCTCAGGCCCTTCTCATGAACAATTATTCTCTCTTCTTTATGAACAAGTCTAATAAATTGGGTGGTTTGAACCCTGAATGCTGATTGGCTGACAGCCGTGGTATATCAGACCGTATACCACGGTTATGATAAAAGTTATTTTTACTGGTCTGATTACATTGGATACCAGTTTATAATAGCAAGGGATTTGTGATATATGGCCAATATACCACGGCTAATATACCACRGCTAAGGGCTGTCTCCAGAAACTCTGCGTTGCGCAAATTAATAGCTTTTAGCCGTGGTATATTGGCCATATACCACATCCCCTCGGGCCTTATTGCTTAAAATGTATTCTTTCTACAGCTTATCAGCGTACACTCAATATGTTTACAATTGGCTCATTCATCCCCCTCCTCTCCCCTGTAACTATTCCCCAGGTCGTTGCTGCAAATGAGAACGTGTTCTCAGTCAACTTACCTGGTAAAATAACGGTAAAAAAAAACAACAAAAAAACACTCAATATGTTCCCCCTGTTGGTGATGCTTATTATGCATTATGGTTGAACCAAATGATAACATGGAACAAAAATTACATTGGAAAACATTTCATATATGTGAAATTAAATTAAACAATGTATGTTGATGCTAATATTATGTAAAATATCTAATTATGTTTCCATATGATAACAGCCTAATATATTCTATATGCTGTAACCTATTGTCTTTTAACAGTTTCACTCAATTCATTCTAATCAACCTAATAATTATGACACACCCCTCTCTATTGTCATTGGTTGCACTAATTGCATATTTTGTCTACATAACCTGATTCAAGCATTCATGACATCACCCTGAAGAAGGCAAAATGATGCCGAGACGGTGGTTTACCCAATAAATTACTGGGATAGATATATAATGTGCGACTATTATTCAAGAAAAAGTCTACCATTGCAAGTCCAAGTTCTACTAGAGTGAAGATGTGCACATACAACACGGTCAAACACTCACCACGTATAATCCGTAGAGGTTGTGGAGGTCACGGTTCTCCCAGTTCCCATGCAGGGCGTCTTTATGCATGGTGACCTCTGGTCCATTAAACACTGACGGCTCGTTCATATCGTTCCATGTATACATGTTCTCCATGGAACCCTGAGATCAGAGATGGGGGAAGAGATATTTCATCAAAAGAACGACACATGGGTCAAACCCGGGCAGAAGGGACTTACCTCATACTGATCGTAGGCAAACATACTGGCCCACCAAGCTCTCATCTCAGGGTTGGTAAAGTCTGGGTAACCAGAATTACCTACAATAGAAAGAAGAAAGATTAGAGAGAGATGTTGAGTAATTGCAATGTGTTTTTACGCAATGTGTAGCTGCAATTCATTTCCTTCCTTTGATTGTGGGTCAGACCAATTTCGCCATCTCTTACCAGGCCAACACCAGCCCTCATAGTCTCCGCCATCTTTGCTTTTGACGTAGAAGCCTTTGGAGCGGATCTCATTGTGGATCTTGTAGCTGCTGTCCACCTTGATGTGGGGGTCCACAATGGTCACCATCTAAATCGTACAGGGAGAACATGAGGGAGAAGGAAAATAGCAAAAATGAAACGAGATGACTTGTCAATGTGTCTAAGAACCTTTTACTTTCTCCATTCATCCAGTCGACAGAACCCAGAAACGTCTACTACAAAGGAGCCCTGGCCAGACAGCTGTAACACATGAATGTGCTCACCTTGCGTCTCTTGTCTAACAGACCCTGCAGCATGTCTTTGGGCTGGGGGAACTTGTGATGGTCCCAGGTGAAGTAGCGCTTGCCGTCCGTGTGCTCTATGTCCAGCCAGATAAAGTCGTAGGGGATGTCGTGGTCGTCGAAGCCCTGATCCACCGCCGCCACATCCTCCTGGTCGTTGTAGTTCCAGCGGCACTGGTGGTAGGCCAGCGCAGACAGGGGAGGGAAGGCCTGGGTACCTGGTGGGGGGACAGAGCTGGGTGGTCATATACAGACAGTTGTATTATGAGGGACCCTGGTGGCAGGCCAGCGCAGACAGGGGAGGGGAGGCCTGGGTACCTATATGCAAAGGCACAAGGCCTGGGGAGGATGTCAGGTTCTCTGACATTTGAAATGTTGGTTGACGTTTATTGGGATGAATCTTCTCCTGAAGGCAGAGTTGAGTGGTTTCCACTAGATGGGCCAGTGGCAAGTTAAGAAGTCCATATATATATATAGTAACAATTCCTGAAGAAAAAAAAATTGCTAGGGCAACAAGCGGATACGGCAGTGACGTTACTGGTGACGAGTCCCATTTCCGACTGGTCCTCTCGGTTCCAATTGATGCCAGAACTTTTAGCTGGAGCGTTGATACATTGCCGGAAGCAAACAGTCTGCCTAGAGAGACTAGGTGTGTGAGGGTGATGAGGGAAGTGAAAATAGACTGGACTGGGAATATGAACTGGGTTTCGGTAGTGGGAGTCTGACCTGTGAGTGAGGCGTACTGGGAGAAGACATCAGCGGGAGTGGGTCCCAGCATGATGAAGACGTCGATGATGCCGCTCTCTGAGATCCAACGCACGTCTGTCTGTGGCGTCTCACTGGAGCCCTGAACGTAGTCCAGCATCTGGCCAAACACTGTCTGCATAACCAGAGAGAACCAGCGTAGGGGTAAGAGGGTGTGTTCTCTCTGACTGTACCCTTCAAAGTCTATTCACAGGGTGGCTCAGATGTGTTTGTCTCACTCAGAACCTGGAGAAAGAGGATTGACTGACTGTGTGTGTGTGTGTGTGTGTGTGTGTGTGTGTGTGTGTGTGTGTGTCGGTCTTACCTTGCCGGCGGTGTTGGAGCTGATGTCCACCCAGGTCTCAGCAGCGTTGAGCCAGAAGATGCCCATGGTGCGCTGTGCACTGTGAGACAGCATGACAGGGATGGCACCGTACAGGGCCATAGGGTTGAACACCTCATACTGGAACACGTCTAGGTTAAACAACCGGTATGGATCCCCTCCACTGGAAAACGCATATATATTATTGTCATATAGTCGGTCATTTCGTGTTATTTAAAAATCTTCAACCCACAATGTTGAAAAATATAAAATCAAATGCATATAAAGATGTCCTGCACCGTTAGAAAACACATACACCAGATAACCATCTGAAAACATGCAGTAGGTCTTAGTTAACTACAGTCTCATGTTTTTATTTCACCTTTATTAACCAGGTAGGCCAGTTGAGAACAAGTTCTCATTTACAACTGCGACTTGGCCAAGATAAAGCAAAGCAGTGCGACACAACAGAGTTACACATGGAATAAACAAAACGTACAGTCAATAACACAATAGAAAAGTCTATATATAGTTTGTGCAAATGAGGTAAGGGAGATAAGGCAATAAATAGGCCATAGTGGCAAACTAATTACAATTTAGCAATTAAACACTGGAGTGATAGATGTGCAGAAGATGAATGTGCAAGTAGAGATACTGGTGTGCAAAGGAGCAAAAAAACAATAACAATATGGGGATGAGGGAGTTGGGTGGGCTATTTACAGATGGGCTATGTACAGGTGCAATGATCTGTAAGCTGCTCTGACAGCTGATGCTTAAAGTTAGTGAGGGAGATGTGAGTCTCCAGCTTCAGTGATTTCTGCAATTCGTTCCAGTCATTGGCAGCAGAGAACTGGAAGGCGGCCAAAGGATGAATTGGCTTTGGGGGTGACCAGTGAATGCTACGGGTGGGTGCTGCTATGGTGACCAGTGAGCTGAGATAAGGCTGGGCTTTACCTAGCAAAGACTTAGATGACCTGGAGCCAGTGGGTTTGGCGACGAATATGAAGCGAGGGCCAGCCAACGAGAGCATACAGGTCACAGCGGTGGGTAATATATACGGCTAGTGACAAAACGGATGGCACTGTGATAACTGGATGCAGTCTTTCTGAGTAGAGTGTTGGAGGCTATTTTGTAGATGACTTTGCCGAAGTCAAGGATCGGTAGGATGGTCAGTTTTACGAGGGTATGTTTGGCAGCATGAGTGAAGGATGCTTTGTTGCGAAATAGGATACCGATTCAAGATTTAATTTTGGATTGGAGATGCTTAATGTGAGTCTGGAAGGAGAGTTTACAGTCTAACCAGACACCTAGGTATTTGTAGTTGTCCACATATTCTAAGTCAGAACCTTCCAAAGTAGTGATGCTAGACGGGTGGGCAGTGATCGGTTGAAGAGCATGCATTTAGTTTTACTTGCATTTAAGAGCAGTTGGAGGCCAAGGGAGGAGTGTTGTATGGCATTGAAGCTCATCTGGAGGTTAGTTAACACAGTGTCCAAAGAAGAACCAGATGTATACATTATGGTGTCGTCTGTGTAGAGGTGGATCAGAGAATCACCAGCAGCAAGAGCGACATCATTGATGTATACAGAGAAAAGAGGCAGCTCGAGGATTGAACCCCGATGTAACCCCCATAGATACTGCCAGAGGTCCGGACAACAGGCCCTCCGATTTGACACACTGAACTCTGTCTGAGAAGTAGTTGGTGAACCAGGCGAGGCAGTCATTTGAGAAACCAAGGCTGTTGAGTCTGCCGATAAGAATGTGGTGATTGACAGAGTCAAAAACCTAGGCCAGGTCGATGAATACGGCTGCACAGTACTGTCTTTTATCGATGGCGGATTAACCAATGTCATGGCCTATGTCAGTCACTTACTCAGTTGCTTTGAGTTTGAGGCTGTCTGCGTGTTCTGGGATGCCATAGACGTTCTCCACCCCTGGCAGAGAGAAGTCTAGACTGATGGAGGAAGGGCCTAAGAGAGAACAGCCAATCAAGATACACTCAAAAAAACAAAATCAACACTGACTGGTCACTGTGCCTAAAGCAAGTCATAAAACTCAATCAATCATAAAATAATATCTCCAGGAGATGAGCAGTGAGTACTCAGCATCAGAATACCAAGTATTCAACTGCAAGCCGCCTCTTCCACCAGTCAATTGAAATTACGGGTCCACAGAAAAGTATACATACCATTGGGTTTGCTGTCTGTGTGCGATTTRAATGTCTCCTCCCACATTCCATCTTCCACTTTCTCATCCTCCTTCGCCTTCTAGGTAGGAAGGAACAAAAGAACAAAAGGTAGAGACAGATGGAAATAATTGCAGAGGAGCATTGTGGTGCGAGAGAGAATGGGAACAGCAACAAGGGGTTTGATTTCGGCCGAGTGGCAGTAATGTTACAACTAGGGATTTGTAAGTCGCTCTGGATAAGAGCGTCTGCTAAATGACTTAAATGTAATGTMATGTAAATGGGATGAAATGGTCACCGGCTTCACGATAAACCATGGTAAAATGTACCGATGGTTAGTATTACCGTTTCAAATTTTAAATAATCATTAAAACCGTGTTTGATTACCACGGTTTGAAAAACTCACAGTAAACGCTGTTCAACATCAACCAAAGTTAGCAACAGTCTGGCGCAGCATGCAACGTGGGTTTTGTTTTGTGTAAAAACATGGCGGAAGGCAGTGACAGCGCTTGGGAGATTTTTCTGCCATCTAAGAGGACCAAATCTGAAGTGTGGTCGTATTTTGGGTTTTACAAGAGTGCTGAGGGAAACTTAATCGAAGATGGTCACCCTGTCTGCAGAATATGCAACAACCAAAAAATGCACATAAGGGGGCAACAATTCAAATCTCTTGAGTCATCTTCGTAACCACCACCCACTACTTTATAGCGAATGCAGAGTAAGTTAACTTTTAGCTCAATGCATGATGTAGGGACTTCGGAATGGGGGAAAATGTCATGGTTTGTCTTGCTAATAGCTTGTCAATAATGTAAACTGAAAATGTCAGTTACCTACTCTTACGTTGTTCTGACGCTGTATGCGCCGTGTTGTCTGTGTAAGTATAGACTTTAAGTACGTCCGGAGATCGCTCCCGACCTCCGGGCCGGAACCAGGGACCCTCTGCACACAACAACTGGACACCCCAGCCGAAGCGTCGTTACCCAATCGCTCACAAAAAGCCGCGGGCCCGCTTGCAGAGCAAGGGGCAATAGGTTTCAGAGCAAGTGACGTAACTGATTGAAACGCTAGTAGCGCGTACCCGCTAACTAGCTAGCCATTTCACATCCGTTACATCTGCAGACTATTCGCCCATTGCACACGATAACACGTTATGCAGTTTAATCACCCAACCAACATTTTGTTCAATTAAAATCCGTCAGTCATCGACTTGGTTGTAAAAGTGTTCCAAAAGGAGAAACACTATATACTCCTGTACAAGACTCCTGTATTTGTGTCATTTGTTGGGCTCATTGCAATAACTAGGATTGTCTTCTTAAGACTCATTTGTGTTTATGTACATTGTGGATGAGGTCATTGCATATACTCAAATGCAACACAGAAGATAGACTGTGTGAATAATAATAATGTAACACCAATAATAATACATTTGCTATTCCTTTGTTTACAGAGTGGGCATGCAGCAGGCAAACCCAGTGATGCTACTAGTCCCTCATCTACAGTTGTGACACAGACACTGAGCAAGCATTTAAAAAGGCAGGCAGCTTATGCACCCACATCAAAACATGCTCAAGACCCCACCGCAGCCCTTTCATATTGCAAAGGACATGATGCAATTTCAAATTGTTGAGAGGCCTGGCTTTCTGAGGCTGATGAAGGTTGCCGTGCCCCACTACAACATGCCATCACGAACATTCTTTCCCAAGACTGAAATCCCAAACCTGTACAACCAGGTTAAAGCTGATGTTGGAAAAAGTTTGGTTCAGGGCACATGGTTTGCTGCAACTACTGACCTCTGGACCAGTGAAATCCGGGGTGGTCAACCCTACATCAGCTTCACTATCCATTACCTCATCCCAGCCTGGCAACTAGAATCAAAACTGCCTGGAAATACAGTTCTTCCCAGAAGACCACTCAGCTCACAGAGTTTGAGAATATGCTGGAAGAGTGGGGGATCAACAAGAAAGACCTGGTCTGMATAACCACCGACAACACAACAAACATGACCAAGACTTTTGAAGAGTTCACAGATCTGTGGCTTGGGTGCTTAGGCCATAATTTGAACCTGGCCATCTCAAAGGCTCTGAAAATTCAGAGAGTTGACACAGCAGTCAAGGCCTGCCGTCATCTGGTCCAAGGCTTCTCACGGAGCTGGAAGGAGAGAACTGAGAGAAAAGCAAGCTGCCCTCAACATGCCACAGAAGGCCCTGATCCATGATGTGGTGACCCGATGGGGATCTACACACAAGATGCTTGAGCTTTTCCGCAGCCAGTCTGTGCGTCACTAGCTGGAGAAAGAGGAACATGGCACCTGATGCCCAAGGATGCCGACATAAGTGTCATGGGAGCAACTGTGCCAGCTCCTTCAACCTCTGAGCAAGTTTACAGATGCACTTGCCTCAGAGACATGAGTGACACCTGCCATCAAGCCTGTCCTGGACCACATCACCCGTGATGTTCTGGTGGAAAAGGATATGGATCCATCCCTGACCAAGGAGATGAAAAGGGTAATGAGAGAAGACCTTAACAACAGATACACATTAAGCAAAGAGTCATGCACATGGCTTGTTTCATTGACCCCCTGCTTCAAAGGGAGCTTTTTAGATGAGCCTGAGGCTGCACAAGTTGACACTGACAGCTGTGTCCAGGAGGCCTTGAAGCTGGCAGCTGCACAAGTCAGGGAAGAACCACAAAGCACCACCAACACCCCCACAGCGGCATCAGAGGGGAAAGGCCTGGCTGGGTTGCTGAGAAAGATTACCTCAAGGCAGCAGAGAGGTGAAGAGGGTCAGATTCCGACCACCCCAGAAGACAGAGTGAAAGAAGAGGATCCACTGGTGTGGTGGAGGGCCCCCCACCCATTCCCAGCAGAAGAGGATCCACTGGTGTGGTGGAGGGGCCCCACCCATTCCAGCAGAAGAGGATCCACTGGTGTGGTGGAGGGGCCCCACCCATTCCAGCAGAAGAGGATCCACTGTGGTGTGGTGGGAAGGGCCCCCAACCCATTCCAGCAGAAGAGGATCCACTGTGTGGTGGAGGGGCCCACCCATTCCAGCAGAAGAGGATCCACTGGTGGGTGGAGGGGCCCCACCCATGTCCAGCAGAAGAGGATCCACTGGTTGGTGGAAGGGGCCCCACCCCATTCCAGCAGAAGAGGATCCACTGGTGTGGTGGAGGGGCCCCACCCATTCCAGCAGAAGAGGATCCACTGGTGTGGTGGAGGGGCCATGTATCAGAGCTGCCTCACCTTGCCAGGAAGCTTTTGTACATCCCAGCAACCAGTGTGCCATCAGTGTTCAGTGCCAGCGGGCACATCGTCTCTCCTCGCAGATCACTACTTAAACCAGACAAAGTAAATATGCTGACATTTTTACATTTCAATCTCAAGTGAACAACGACGCATACATGCAGGATGTTAGGCCAGCAGCACCTTGTTTCTTTATGGAGAGAACAGACATACAATCAGTGCTGTTCATTTGATTTGTTTACATATTTTGTGTTGTTATTTTAATGTCAACACCTACACGTTGGATGTGTTTACATATGGTTGTATTATTCTTACATGCACATTGCTTTACTTGTGTTGCTTTTATATGCACATTTGATTTTCTTCCTTTAGGTTGTGTTCATTTAAACCTGCACTAGGGAAACTTTTACCTCTCATGGCCCCATCTTTAATGTTAATGATATTATTTTAATGTTTATGCACACAAAAAGTGCATAGTGCTGCTAATTCGTTGTTTGTTGGTTTTCAATATAAAACTTGGTGAAATGATTTCAGTGTGTGTGTGTATCAGTACTTTCTGAACATGTCCAGCACATTTTAATACCACGATAATACTGATAACCGTGATAATTTTGGTTACTATAATCGTGATATGAAATTCTCATACCATTTCATCTCTAGTTACAACAGAAAGGTGTTGATTTCAGCCCAGGGGCAGTAATGTTACAACAGAAAGGACCACACTTGCTCCTGTGTAATTATCAGCCTGGCTGATCAACCCTTTCTGTTGTAACATTACTGCCCCTGGTGAAATCAAACTTTCTGTTGTAAATTACTGCCCCTGGGCTGAAATCAACACTTTCTGTTGTACATTACTGCCCCTGGCTGAAATAACTCTTTGTTGTAACATTACTGCCCCTGGGCTGAAATCAACCCTTTCTGTTGTAAATTACTGCCCCTGGGCTGAAATCAACTA